>NW_013667941.1:67713-90355 GCF_000517525.1 Limulus polyphemus
GGCCTAACTCTTGTTCTTAGTACTACATTTGTTAGTTCTTACCTTTGTTTAATGGAGCCTAACTCTTGTTCTGAGTACTACATTTGTTAGTTCTTACCTTTGTTTAATGGAGCCTAACTCTTGTTCTGAGTACTACATTTGTTAGTTCTTATGGCAATAGCCTTTTTTTTTTCTTTACTTTTATGAAGCTTGTTTAGTTTATTGTCTTACGTATATTCTGTATCATATTATTATCATTTTCACGGCCGAGGTATCAACAGTGTTTGATGTCTTAATTATGTTTTTTTAGTATGATAGAAAATGCCTGTTAAGTTTTGCCGATTCACGAGGTATATTGCAAGCAACATATTAACAATTTGTGTATATTATAGGTTTGGCTTTTGTTAGGATGTTACGAAAGTTAGTTCCACTTTTAAATATGACCTCATTAACAGTTTTGGCAGAAGACCATTTATAGATGTTTACATTTTTTTAAGCGCTAGAAGTCAATGTCTCAGCGAATTTGGTTAATAATGAAATGGCTGCCGAATTAAAGAAAATGTCTACATTAATTCATATTATGTTATCTACTTTTTATGGAACGACGGGTACTGATTGTTATTAAAAGTAGCATATATGTTTCTTCTGCTATATTTTTACTGAATTTATTTATTTTGGGCAATGCTATTTCAGACAAATACTAGTCCATATATATATGACACCAATAGACATTAACCTCTGATTTAAGGAAGCTATCTGCATACACCAGAACTGGTATATATACACACATACATATATAGTGTAAAGCGAGGTGGTTTCACATATATACCTAGTAATGAGCATAGCTAAGGAAATATTATGTTCAAATGTTACTTGTAATGATTATAATGCATTGTTTCATCAATTGAGTACTCTTGCTATTAACAACATCTTCGGCCATAAACCCCATAATATCTCACGAAGTTCAGTCAGCCCAGGAGGCTTGTTTGTTTGTAGTTAAGTACAAAGCTACACAAAGGCCCACCACGGGTATCGAAACCCGGTTTCTAGCGTTATAAGTGCCATTGGGGGGTTCCAGGAGGTTTAGGTTAGTGTTAAACCCATATTATACTAAGGTAACAATTAAGAATAACTATTATAATAAAGTAGTAAATATAAAATTAAGTTAGAAATGAACACATAATTAAAGTAGGTATATTAAATATTCTATGTGTCCGCAATGTGGTAAAAGTTTCACTCGTTCAGGCCAATGGCCACAATAAAAACTACCATATTTGGTACAAGTTATACTTGGTTCGGCCAGCTTAGTAGATTTAGGTTAATCCTAAATCCATAAACTCAGATAACAATGTGACATAACCTTTATAATAATAAATAAATATATATATATGTATATCGTACCATTCATAGATACAGTTAAATTAATACAGTTACAGACATCAGTAGTTATACAGATAATTAATATGTACACAGGTGAGAAATAATAATATTTATATCTACCCTGTCGTCACCTCCTGATGTCTCCCTGAAGCGGATAAAGTATCTAATAGCACTGGCTCTTGGGCCGGTCTGAGGCTTTTTACATCGAAGAAATCTCGGTAAAGATTGTATTTACAACAAATTTGACTGATGGAATTCCCAGCAGAAGATCTACTGCCATTTACAGCCATTCTATAGCATAATCTGACTAGCTCGTTTTCAGACGAACGGCAGGAGTTCATAAAGTTTACAAAACGCTTGTGCATTTGAAATTCTATGGGATGATCATCCACAATTCTAGATAACAAATCACAGTGAGTGTCATATGGCACCATGAGAATACGATGAATGCATTTCCGCCATGCGCAATAAAAACTCTCGATTGTCTTATGATCCAAATCCCAAAGATTCGATCCATATGAACACATACAGCAAGTTTTAAACAGACTGTATCGCACATCATGTGAACAATGTGAAAATTTAGATAGTAACGAATTACATCTCTGGTACAATTCATTCACGCTTTTCTGAATGGAATTTACTATGTAATTAAGCCGATGTAATGACCAAGGTGTACAGCTGATTCACTTAATGGCACAATCACGTCATAGAACAATACAGGCTGTTCTACATTATCATTACTAACTGAAGTAGGACACCTAAATTTCAAAAACTGGCATTTCGCTGGATTGAACTTAATGTTAAGGTTCTTGCCTATTTGTTCGGCAATTTCCAACATATTCAATAACCCAGTTTTCGACGGAGCTAAAAGGATAATGTCATCGGCGTAAGCGATCGCTCCTGCAAATGTTCTGCCAAAGTAGCAACCCTGACCACAGTTAGGTAGCTCAGTAAATAACATATCAGCATAGTTCGAAAAATAGAATAAAATAGAAATAATAATGAAGATTAGGTATAATTACTATAATAACCAATACTCTTAATGAAAGAAGCCTTAAATAAAATATCGTGTATAAGGTATTACTAACTTATTATTCTTGCTGAAAAATAAACAGATATGGCAAAGATTTTTGAAACAGAAATACTTGTGACGCCATCCCATAAACGTAAATGACATTAGTTACAACGTATAATAAATACAAATTATGGTACATTTTTTGGCACAAGTGAGAAAGAAACAACAAAAAAAGAATAGGTCTAAAATAAGTTTTAGCAATTCATTTTAATTGTATTGTCCAGTATATATTTTCAGTAAGAAGACTGTATTAATATCACTTCAATATTGAGTATTAGAGCCGGTGTGTCCCCCGGTAGGTCAGCGGTAGTTTTAAGGACATATAACGTTAAAACTCGGGGATCGATTCCCCGTGGTGAACAAAAAGCCCATTGTGTAGCTTTGCTATAAAACAACGACAACAACAACAGAGCCAGTGTTTGCCGGAAATAACATTGTAATTTCAGTATTTTACCTCCTGAGTTACTCTGTATTTTCAAAAAAGCTACTTAATTCAGAAATAAAGCCAAATGTTTTAATATAATTGTTTCGTTATCTTTACGTTGGCATTTTTAGCATTTCTTTTTAATTTTTAGGCAACATTTTAATAGTGTGAACCGTGCTTAAAATATTCTCAAACTTTCATGAAAAAAATTATCTAGCATGTTCGTTTCTTTATCCTGCTATTAAAACTGTTGCGTATCTGCTTGTTTGTTAATTCCCGTTATAAATTCTTTCCGAGGAACTTAAGCGATACAAGTCTTTTCTTGATTAAACCAGTTTATTCTTTCTCGATACAACCTTTTAGTACATAGTAATTCCACAGTTAGTACGTTTCTCGTCACTTTAAACTTAACTACTTTTAATGATACACGTTATAAATCACAGCGATTCACAATCTCGATAACTTTTCTCTCTATGAGTACAAACACACACTTTATATTACCGTCACTACTGTTCGCTTCTTTAATTATCTATCTATCGCTGGCTTCTCTGCCAACGAAGGGGGCGACCCGAACACACTCGGGCCTCCCCGATCATTCGAGAAATTCATCACGTGACTTTCGCTGTCGTAACAAAACGTTTAACATATTACCTGTGTTATATATCCAGATGTTTGGTCTAATTTTTATACACTGCACATAAGTAAAACAAATGACCTTATACTTAATATTTACTACACGTTATGTGTAGGCTGCACTTTAATTAAGTATGTGTTAATTTATAAATAATTCATAACACATACCTTAAATTTCCAAAGTTGGCTGGGTTTTTTTTTTTAATAGCGGAAAATAGTCTATTTTTATATCTGTAAAGACTGGCCCTGTTAATACTGGAGGAAGAAATTGGGATTTTCAACCTGAACGGCATTTTATGTTATTGACAGACTAAACAGCCAAGTCATAGACCCCTGGTGTTCAACTATAGCCATCCTTAATTTAGAAATGCGGACTAGAAAGGCAACTAAGCAACCTCCCTCTACAAAGGCCTTATCCGTCTTTTTGAACCAAATAAAGGCACTTAGTGTAAATTTTACAACACATGCCCCAACTGAAAATGCAGAACGTGTTCAGCAGTACCACGGCTCGAACCTCGGATCATTCGATACGAAGTCCAGAACGCTAGTTACTAGGAATCATCCAGCCTTAATATAGGAGTAATTCAAAATACTGAGGTGCCAGTAATGCACTCTCCTTCCTCGGTATTTAGTACTATATCATGAACTGCACCTTATGCGACACATGGGCTAAATGGCCAGGTCAGAAATCATTAAAGTTCAGGCTTAGCCATCCATAATTTTGAACTGTTGACCTGAACCTCCTGTTGGAAAATCCAATGAGGACAGCTAAGACCCTATGTTATGAACGAATGAGCAAATATTGTGTTAAATGTTGTATGCAGTGTCATTGTGGTATTTCATCACATTAAAATATAATTTATTTATTTTTCTAAATTGTGACTTTATCCTTTCAAACAAAAATTTAAATTTTTGAAGAACTACTATAATTTTTAATCGTTAACAGGTTTCACAATATAAAATGGTTTCGAATAAAAGACAACTTGCTCGTTCACAAGCTGAGGACTGAGATAAATGTTAAAGAAGCTGCTAGTAGATTGCTTTTACTTGAAAATATATATATATATCTTCAAAAGATCAATAAGATTCACCCGTGGATACGAATAACAAAACAATGTAATTTCATACTGTTCTGTTTTTTTTTCCTCTCTTTTATTAATTTCTTAATTAATGGGTTTCGTGACTTCAAAGTCACTCTTCAGGATTGTTTGTTTGTAATTAAGCACAAAGCTACACGATGGGCTATCCGTGCTCTGCCCACCATGGGTATTGAAACCCGGATTCTAGCGTTGTAAGTCCGCAGACATACAGCTGTGCCACTGGGGGCACACTCTTCAGGATATAGTTTTATTGAGAATATATAACAAAAACATCCAAATACAGTTTTTCAACTAAACACATATAAACAAAAAAATAAATACATCTATTTTCCAAATGTACAAACACATAATACACACCATGAATAATTTAAGTATATCAAAAATACTCAAAAATAAATTAAATTAAAGTTTATCCAATATACTTTCCTTTTTTGAATTAAAATCTTATTGTTATTATACTTTCTCTTGTTATTATAGAAATGTAATGTATTTATTCTATAATTTCATACTTCTTACTTGCTTTATTGTCTTTTATGTAAGTTTTAGTAATACTTTTCATGGTTTGGCAATTTACACAACCAGTTACACCTACCCTCTTATTTCTATCTATTTAAAGTGGCGCCAAAAAGATTATAAAATATTTTTTGAAAAATAATATTTTATGTTTAACATTACATGCTCAAAAAGGGCAAAAATGAAAATTTGTGTTTTTAGAATATTATTTTTTTTTCAAAATACATTCATTAAAACGTTTACTGGCATATAATGGGCTTTTTTGGAATTTATGTAAATTTAACATTAATCTTGAATTATCTGTTTCACTAACATAGAATTCACCACAATTTACACTTTCAAATATATATATATATATATATTATGTTCTCAGAATTGCAATTAAATGTTTTATTAATGAAAAACAAAATATATTTATTATTGTTCTTTAGTGTTTTGGTAGTTTTCATGTAACCTAAATTACATAAAGTACAGTTCTTTATTTCACAATCGAAAAAGCTTCCTTAGAAATATATTTATTTAGGTTTATTCAATAATCTATACACATTTTTAGGTTGTCTTTTTGATAAAATAATTTTATTTTTGAATACATCTTTCAGGTTTTTTTTATCTATATTATTTGTTTTAATTGTGTATTAACAAATGATAAATACATAGATATATTTGGACAATGAGTAACAACAAAAGGTGTAACATCCTGTTTAGGTTTACTAATATCTCTTTAATTTTTTTTGTCAAAAAAGTTATTCTTAGCAATTTCAAAGCCTCTTAATATAACTTTCACCAGATAATATATTATATAAACTTTAACTAATTTCAATTATTCTTGAGCATTTTTAATATACTTAATTTATACACGGAGTGTATTATATGTTTGTACATTTGGAAAATAGATGTATTTAATTTATGTTTAGTTGAAAAACGTTTTTTTGAATGTTTTTGTTATAGATTCCCAGTAAAATTATATCCTGAAGAGTGACCTTTGAAGTCAGGAAACCGGCTGATGAGATTAATAAGGGAGAGAAAAAATAGAATAGTCTGATACTCCAGTGTTTTGTTATACAGGCCCGTACGCAGAATGTTGAGAGGGGGGGGGTCTTATTTGCGAGATCAAAAGCCAGCAAATACTGTGCGAAGCACATTTAGCATGCAAATCACACTAATACTACGGGTTTCTGGAGGCATGCAACTATTTCAAACCGAAAAATGCTAATACTTCATCAAAAGAACGTAGACTATGTAGAAAACATTAAATACCATAAGCAGCTGCGCTATAACTATATATATGCATAATTTGTTTAAATGTGACAAAAATAGGGGGTTCGGCCGAACCCCCTCAGATCCTCCCTGCGTACGTGCGTGTTATATATATATATATATACTGTCATGATATAAAAGACTGTTTAGTTTAGATATTACTGAGTAATTTATTTTGTGAGTGAATATTTTATTATCGATTAGTTTTTTGTTAGAATAACAGTTTAAAGCAGACGATTGTAGGAAGTTGTGTTTATAGCTCATTGATGTTGAGACTATCGAACGTTGCGTGCAATACACTGACGTCCAGAATATAGAAATATAGAAGGCAGACAAACGATTAAGTGATAAACATATAAATAGTGTGAGACGAGCGGAAACAACAGATGGACAATAGCAGTAGACTGTAAAGTTAGGACCAAGGAAAATGTTCGGCGTGAAGTTAACTACCGTAGAAGTGATAGATCTAATATTTAATATGTTAGAATAAGACTAACAGTAGAAAAGGAGATAAGAAAAATAAGTTATTCCGTCAAAGCGTGATTCTAAAGTAATTTTTAAAAGTTTAGAAAAACGACTTTTTACACTCCAGATAAATATAAAAGAATACATTTTTATTTCAACCAACGTTTCGCCTTTGCGGCTTCATTAGGGTTAATATACATAACTGTAATTGAAATGTAATTGAATCAGCCTGAGTGCACTTTGACAAAAGAAACAGGGGATATTTTGAAAAAAGAAGACCAAACGATTACGGTAACTCGCGCCACAATTGTAACCGAATACGTATTGAAAATGAAATCACAACTTACTTGTGTATCAAAGAAACTGGATGTCCATTGACCTCAGCAATTTTTCCACCAGCTTTCTGCAGGTACCTCCGATGCAGGTCAAATAAATCTTCACGTGCAGTTGTAGGCGTGTCTTTCTCAGCTCCGTCAGCGTTCTTCAAGGGTGAAAACTCGTCTTTCCTCAGCACTTCCCACACTGCAAATTTGCTAATAAGAAACGTGAAAATTTCACTTAGTTGATATGCAAATAACCAAGTGTTTAAATTTACAAAATCAACTGTCCTCTAGATTCTTTACATCGAATTTCAAAACACTAGAGCGCTGTAGGGCTTTCGCAACAGCATACAATTAAACGACATTACTATAACAAATAGCATATGTTTTTAGAAACATATAAAGTTCATTAGCATAAGGAAAACAGGGTATATTGATATGGCTTTTACACGCATTTTACTACTTATGTAGATTTACTTACTCTAACAAGTTATTAAAAAATCTTTCATGCTGGTAACGTGGGATATTATTATTCATTGTAATTTATTTATTACACTACTATATTGTTGTAATTGTTTGTATTCTTGAGCGGGTTCTTCTTTAATTATTCGTTGAACAAAGAATGTTAATTCCAGTCCATTTAATGATAAAGAAGGTTTTATAACTTCACATATAACGCTAAGTAGTTATTTCACTTTGATGAAAAGGTTAGAGGAGAACGACCTTTAAACTCCAGATAATCATAAAATAACTTTTTATTTGAACCAACGTTTCGCCTCCGTGGCTTCATCAGGGTTAGTACATACACAACATTTCATTGTTAAATTCTCCCGTATCTCTACTAATAGAGATTTACCTCGTTCAAACACAAACTCAAAATTTAAAAACTAAATTAGCTGACCAAGTGACACATAAACAGAGTAGCACTCTCGCATTAACCAATCAACAACTGCTCTAGTCTAATAGACGTTTTACATCGTCCAAATTGTTTCCTACACCATTACGAAAGTTTTTGTCATTATTTGATACTCTTTATTACGTGACGTTAAAACTAGCCAAAAACAGTACAAATGTATAAATTAAGAAAGGAAAAACAATAACATAACCTTTAACAATGTTATTATATGGTAGCATGCTATAGTTTTATATTGTAATAATTATTTAATTAATTATTTGCAATTATGTATTATAAGTATGGACTATGTATGTCATAAGATTCTAAGCCTAGTTTGTTCCGTGTTGATCATATTATAGAATCTTTTTTTTTAAGAATTGTCAGGTTTGGTTGTGTAAGTGAGTCAGAGTTAATTACACGAAGGCTATCTGCGCTAGCTGTCCCTAACTTTGAATTGATAGACTAAGAGGAAGACAATAGCATCCATCGCTATCTTTTGGGCTACTCTAATGGAATAGTAGGATTCAACCGTCACTCTTATAACATACCAATGGTACCAACGTGAGGAGCGTCATTTTGTGGCAACGAGACGTGAACCAAGATGTATCTACAGTCTATCACTCTAACCACTGGGCCACGCTCTGGCCAGAATTAATGAGAATTCGAGAGTTTGGATTGGACAATAATTTTTAGAGTCAAAGAAAACTTAGGCATTTAGTGAGTGAGCACCTAATAAAATATTGTCGTTGTTTAGGCTTATTGTTGAAGTCAACATGCACGGCTCTAGGAGGTTGTCTTAGGAGTTGCCATGTGAATAACCTCTGTGTAGATGGAATCGTGGATATTTTGAGATATTAACTGTAATAATTTAGCAATCAATTTGTTCTGTTCTCATTGGCAACTTAAAACAAATACATCTTTCGTTAGAATGTAAATATGTTTATTTCGGCATCAGAAGGGGGAGTGAACATCGAGAAAAACAGCGTCCGAAGCTCTAACAAGTATTGAAGTGGAACAGTTTACCTCGAAGAGAATACTTGAAGTCAGAAAACTTTTTTAGGTTTAATCTAAAGGCGTTTTGCAAGTTATTTTCTGGTATGGGATGTCCTGTGAATAAGATGTTGGCGCAACATTACAGTTCTGTTGGACAGAATAATATGAACAGACATTCACTGCTCTTAACGAAAGTCTTACCTTAACACCAATATTAAGCTCCTCAACAACTGAAGATCTGTTGTTTCTAAACACAAATACAGGAAGAGAAACAGAAATTAATTGCCCATCAACCCACATGCTCACAGTTAAAACTTAATGCGTGATTCATAAGGAATTTTTGACATTGTAAAAGCTTTGAATCATTGTCCTTAAATTTTTACATCGGTACAAACAAGTTTTTTTTTTCCACTCGATTTGATTTAGTAATCGCCGAGATGGTTAATAAATTTCCTGAATCCCAATAGCCAGACAGTAAGACTACTTCAAACTTTCCAGGGATGTGAGCTTATCGTACTGAACTGTACCATAAAAATGCCGAGATATTGGTAAGGAAGACTGCAGTGAAGACGGCTTCATATGAAGTGAAAGCAAGAAGTTTCATGACAATCAAGAACGTCAACGAAAAGAGAGGCAAGCTGCAGTTCTTGGAGTGTCTTTACACGAAAGAAACGAATTAAAGAAGTCTAGAATATAACTTTAGGATGCTGAGGCTAGAGATGTTAGTACTGATCCTATTGTGAAATGGATTAAACATGGAGCTGAAAGATTACTAAGGCAAACATCTGCTTTTTACATCTCACCGACAAAAGTGAATTAGCCTCCATAGGATTCTATTCAAACTACAATTGCAAACCTATAACAAGTGGGGTCCTTTCCTTTCTCAGTAGCACCATGTCCTTTTAAGGGAGGGCACAATCGCCCTTCACAATCCCAAAATAATTCCACTGTCTAAATACTGCGAGGTGTATGTGTAATGTGTTTAAAATTTACAGTGATCACTTATGCAGAAGTCACACACAATGTTCTGGTGAAACCTAAACTGAAGACATCACAGTTTTGGATCCTATAAGTTAAAAGGTTTGTAACCCCTAGTTTAAACTCTATGATGATATTTTGTACCTATAATAAGAAAATGAAGACATTACAAAAATAAATTATTCTTGTTACTATGATGAATGCTGTAAGCACTTTGCCATCTCTGTAACCTTCTCTCATCGGGATATCTTGGTGTTAAGAAGACGTTAGAGAAACTACGAGACAAATTCTATTGGGTTGAATACTACGCCTGTACAAAAGTGGTGTGAACCTTGAAACATGGTTTGTGAAAAGAATGATCTTCAGAAGCATTTATATGGACAATTAAATGAGTATATTGTTAAAGCACTACTTGAAAGATTAGTTTTGGATGTCCTAGGTTCGACCACCACAGTTAAGCGATGAGAATACTACGCTTTAGCTAGCTAATTTCGTAACTGATTCTGAATTTCCAGTAGCTAAAGCGCAAAATAAGAAGCCATTGCTAAATATAGTTCATCGCAATGGTATATTTTTCTTTAGTAAAAAATATTCTAAATCTTAGCTTTCAAGTAGGCCTAATATTATTTTTTTTCTGCATCATATTCTAATCATGGAAACACCTGGACACTCACTTTGATCATGAATGTTGTCTTTCCAGGACTTTTTGACAGCAACTTATGAACACTTAAATCCAACAACTGACGATCTTTTGATGGCTTGCTTTGAGTTACTTTTCTTGAAAAAAAAATCCGAAATGATTTGTTTCGATAAATACTCATTAAAAGTCATTTATGCACATGTTTTTTGATGTGGCTATTAGAGAATGATGCAAACTTTGTTTGGAGATTTTAAATATTTCCATGAGATTGTGTTCACCAGCAGAGTTGCTCTATAGCTACTACATAAGCTCTATACCTGATTGGCTGTTGAGTTGCTCTATAGCTACTACATAAGCTCTGGACCTGATTGGCTGTTGAGTTGCTCTATAGCTACTACATAAGCTCTAGACCTGATTGGCTGTTGAGTTGCTTTATAGCTATTATTTAAGCTCTAGACTTGATTGGCTGTTGAGTTGCTCTATAGCTACTATTTAAGCTCTAGACGTGATCGGCTCTATAGTTGCTCTATAGCTGTTACTTAAGCTCTAGACCTGATCGGCTTGCGTTTCTCACGATATAAGGGAGCGACTACGTAACGTATGAAGCAGGAAAAGGTTTTGTTCACTTCAAAGCGTTCCTAAGTTTTATCACAGAGACTTTCTATTAAATTTCTGGTTGTTCTGATTTATTTATTTTAATAGATGGTGTTCTCCTTTTTGTAGTTTTTTCACTAGTTCACATAGGCTTCAGCCTCCATATCTATAGCTTGTTTTAAAGTCATCTGGGCACCAAATGTCAATGCACAAACTATAAGCTCCAAAACTGCAGTAAAAACTCTTCGGTCGATGTCATGATTACTTAACTCAGGTTGTCCTGTAGCAGTTCGTTCAAAACTACCACTGGATCGATCCATAAAAACTAAACAAAGCGTGGTAGCTGTATTAAATTGAAGCTAAGAATACTTGGTAAAGCTAGAAAGGAAAGATCAACCTTATCTAGGGACGTTTGTGCCACTGACGAGCCCAAACAAACTTTTTCAAGTTGTATGTGCAGTCTCACTTATGCTTTAGGGAGATATATCAGTGGTGTATCCAGGATAACCTGAAGGGAAGGGGGTATCCAAATCAGATGGTCAAATCTGACTAGCTTCGGAGTATGAAAGAACTAATTGTGCTAAATACAAATTTCAGAAGACATATTAAAAGAAACATTACAATATTTTGGAAAAAAATCACCATCTCCAGTTTACCAGAGGAAAACTAAATTTGCAGTTTTATGAAAATTTCATAATGAAAAGTTAAAACTTGAAACCACTATTTGAGACTATACATTATATTACTATTTTCAAATAGAAAAATAAAAGGACACACTACTGTTGAAGTTAAGTGCAAGACTTTTGCAAAATTGAATTAATATTTTGAGGAGTCTCACACGTTCAGGCGAGGTTTTAGTGAATCATTAGTTGACGTTGAATTGGTAGAAATGAGTTGAATCGCCGAATACAATTAACAATCGCCATTAGCCTAAGAATATTTTTGTAGCGTTGTTATTTTGTATTATTTGGTGAACATAATTCAAAGTCCAGTCCACGTAAACGATACAAAATTAATTAATTTCTTCTTGGACATTTTCTACAAGCTTGAACAATTGTATACTGTTGTAGCTTATTGTAGGCCTACGTTTACAAATGACGCTAACTGCACTATACTAACGCAAAAGCAACTTACTTGTACAAAGTAACCCAATGTTCTCGATAGCTAACACAGGTCCAAAATAGCCAATTCACTTTATCAGGTAGAAACAACTCTCTATCTTGAAACAACTATATATCTTTTTAACTAATGTTTAAACTATCCTTCAACTCATCTATATCTTCTTGATGCTTCGCTGACCCCGTATTTATAATCTACCCTCGAATGTACTAGAAAACTTGACCTCAAATCTTTAGAAATTTAACGTCATCATTACAACATACAGTCCCACAAACGTACTTAATCATAACGTCCTGTACCCTCTAGCTAACTAACAAATTACAACAGTATAAAAGTAAACATAATGTGGAAGTGATAGGTTAACGTATGAATTGGCCGAAAGCATGTGTTGTACGTAGTAAATGAGTTTTATCCAGATTTGAAGTACCTATCATACTTCATTCTAATCAAGCAGAAACTTTATGTAAGTTTTGTTTGCAAAATACATAAACGCTCTTATCCAGGTAAAGCTGTAGAACGCCAAAAATGTGACATTTGGACCAACTATCCAAGTATGTGAAAGAAAATGACAAGAAGAGACCAAAACCTGTTCCAACTATTAATGAGTTAGAATAACGTGATATAGAAAGCTATGGATCAAACCGTTGTTCTGGTTCTTTTTAGAAGAGACAGGGGAAAATGTACTTGATTACATATTTCTGTAGATTGCATCTGTTTTAGAAGTTTTGGACAGGTTTTTGCAACATTAAGAGACAATAGGATAATATCTCTGTAAATCTTGTACGACGACAAGTCTATCTCAAAATCTGCTGACAGTACAGAAAATTATACGTGGTGATAAAGAGAATAAACTATATGGTAAACTATATTTCAAAAAGCAGACATTCCAAGTCGAATTTTGTTTATCGTGACCAACCATCGTGAGAAAACAGGCTATTGGTCATTCGTGAAAATGAGCTAAGCAGATGAGACTTTATTAAAAAAAAGTCAGCAAAGAAAGAAGAATTAACTCCAAGTGGAACCTCTGAACACGAACCTGATTCTGCTGCTCCAAGTCTCCAGTTTATAAATAGGAAATACACCAAACCTCCTAGTACGTGATTAACACCCTTGGATCGAAGCGTCTGGTATTCTTGGTGATATTTTAATGATCTCGATTATCCATCATAAAAGACTTCTCTACCTTATTTCCATACATTACTGAAGAGAGGACCACTAATGTATTTGGTTTCAAGGTATAAAACAGTGTTAGACAATTGTATAAAAGTTAGAAATTGTCACGTCTTCGGAAATAAAAAATATGTATAAGTTATTTATTATTGATAATTTTGAACGACATTGTGTTACTTTGAAATATAACCATTTGTTAATTATTATTATTCGTAATAGTGCACTGACAGACATCTTATTGTGGTGTTAGTCTAAGATTTTCTTTTGACACTAGTTAATGGTTAGTATAAGCTCATTTCAAGAGGTAAGATATGCTTCTGTGTATTCAAATTATGCGCAGAAGTAGACTAGGTGTATTTGAAATTAAGATAATTTTGAGGCAGATGATTTATTTTAATTTCTAGAAGATGTGAACTACAATTAGTGGTTCTGTTCGATTGTATTTTTGTTGTTTTTTTATTTTGCGAAAAGCTACACGAGGGCTATATGCGCTAGCCGTCCCTAATTTAGCAATGTAAGGCAGCTAGTCATCATCACCCACCGCCAACTCTTGGGCTACTCTTTTACCACCGTCATATTATAACACCCCCATATTTGATGTAACGGGGATTCGAACCCGCGACCCTCAGATTGTGAGTCAAGCGCCCTAACCACCTGGCCATGCCGGGCCTTGTAGAATGTAAAGCGTGTGACTTGTTACACTATACTATACAGTTTCTACTTTTGATAAGACTTTGAAATATTTATCAACCCAATAAAATAATCCAGTAAAAATTCATCACATAACGTTACAATTTTTCTCTCTCTACTGACTGATTCAGCTAAGGTCAAATTTATATAAATGAATCTTTTACTTTCACAAAAAATGTAGAGATAATTTTTTTTTAAGTTTTTAACACTGAAACACTAAAAATGATTTAAAAATAATAAGTTCGATCAAAACATACTTAGTAAATTCAAATACATCGAACACAAACTTCTCCAACTTTATCCCGTTAGGTTTTTCAGGTTTCACTATCTGACCGTTGTCATTCGTATAAGGGATCTTCTTCCTAGCAACGTGATGTTTCAGGTTGTTTGAACTGAAAAAGAAAAGGTCAGGCTATAAATTGCTGATATGGGTAGTATTAAATTGTTTATTACAAAAACACGTCATTTCATTTTTTTTAGATCATCATCAAATTAAAAAGGAGATTCGAAAAACCGAGATGTCTTTTGACGTGAGAACAACAATATTAAGGAACAAAAGTCAGAGGAAATTTTCTTACAATGAAATCCTTGTACGTTTCCACATTTCTTGACCAATCAGCACTAAACTTGACACAGTGATACAGGATGACACGAGGAAGATCTAATTTCTATTCTTTAGCATTAGAATGAACTATGTAACCACTATTCTTGAAAACAGTATGTCTTTCTTTTCAGTATTGGTACCTTTACGTATGTTTATTGCACTTTAATGTTTATTATGTTAAGAAAAAGAAATAAAAGCACAATTTCTTATCCTTTGTTACAAACGAGATTTTATTTCATCCGTTCAACGTATGAGTACTCCACCTGGTGAAGAATAATTTTGTGTTTGTTTACTCAAAGCTATTTTCTAATAATTTAACACACACCAGTATGAACTTGATATTTTTAAATGGGGATTTTAAACATTTTTTGTTTGTGTGTGTATGGGGGGGGGGCAATGAGACATTTAATGGCGTCAAGTCGAAAACAAATATAAAATTAGATCAATGGATAGCATTACCTCGGGAGAGAAGGTAACGACACTTCAGGGGGCTTGTCCCCCGCTGCCACTGGTTCTGTATATATAAGACAGAACGTATTACTACTTACTTGGTTACATCACGTAAAAAGTCCAGTGTGAAGAAATGGTTACAGATGTTAGCAGCGTTAAACATCAACCGACCATCTGGACCACGCTTCTGTGCCGTTCGAGGAGTTATTTCACTGTATTCCACAACCTGGTACTTCCCGGCTACTTTACAGACCACGCCTACTGGTTCCATCGGAAAAGATTTTTCGACCACCTGGTTAAGGCCAATATTAATAATAATGACTTTTCATGTGGATTTTAAACAACACTGTTTGCCATTATATAGTAATTGATCTGAAAAACAACGTATTAACAATAATATAACCTTTGCTAAGTATTTTACTGAAACCGTATAATTTTTCCAAAAAACAAAAAACAAACAAACAACAGCATCCATCCGCACTTCTGGATTCTTTCTCCTCTAACAGTAAACTGAAATATACCCTAGCGCCCCCTACATGGATTTTAATAAATAACTTAAATCATCGTTCGAACGAGTTTAGAACTTTGCCAGAGATGCATTTCTTCTTGTTCTCGTAAGCAGCTTTTAAAATAATAGTGTCATAAGAACTGGTTGAATACTCTGCCTAAACAATCTATCATATAATTCATAAGAACTGGTTGAATACTCTGCCTAAACAATCTATCATATAATTCATAAGAACTGGTTGAATATTCTGCCTAAACAATCTATCATATAATTCATAAGAACTGTCCGAACACAAACCTTTGCAGCACAGTTTGCCCCTTTGCTGATGCAGTATCCAATGAAAACTGGATCGGCCATTTTAACCAAAATATTATCTACACAGTAGACGTGAATGTATTTAATTCCACGCCGTTCCATGTCGTCGATAATTCCTTTCTTCCTCAGTGCACGATACAAACCTCCATTTCCATCTGCAGGAGAAACAGTAAAAATCATATTTTACAGTCACAGCAAAAACTTTTTTTTTTATGTGCAGGAGTGTGTTGAAAGTAGCTTTAACTAGGATATCTTAAATACATAATTATGAAAATACTTTGACCACCTAAGTCTCCTATTAGCTCCTGTAACATGAATAGTTTTCTGTTATTCGCTCTCAGCTTATTTGATATATATATATAACAGCAATCTGGTTTTAAGTCATAAAGCCTCAGTCACAGTTTTAGAGTACGTCAATGAAATAGTTTTAAAGTCATAACTTTTAAAACACACATCGATATTGTTATGAAGTATTCTTTCGTTGGGCGGGCTTAGTTGGATTATATGGTAAAAATAATGCTTTATCCACTCCACGTAACAATAACAAATTTGTTAATTTCTTCTTTAACGTTTGCTACAGGCTACCTTCACTCGTAGTTGTAGGCCTAAGTGCACAAATAACATTTCAACAGAAATTCCGAGACTGGTAGGTACCTAACTAACAAATATACTTGCTTACAGAGTTTTCTCGTCAATCGTTCGAATAACTTAATAGAAGGCAATATTTCTCACTTCTAATAGTAAACTGTGAGCAACTTTTCTAACACTGAGTTCAAGAACGATAATTTCGCTAACTACCTACTCATAAATAATGTACCTTTATGTCTCCTAATTAGACGAAGTTTCACGATTATTACATTATTATGACTAGCAGCTCCCTATAGTAAACTAAATTTTGACGTTGAAAACATAGCTTAGGCTTACAGAATAATTCCTCGTGATATGTGATCCAAAAACTGCTCGTAAAAAAGAAAATCAAATGCGCTAAAATACCCATATGTGTTGTAAATTACACTACCGAAAAATGTTGTAAGTAAACATAATAATTTTTCCTCTGCCATTGTTTCAGGCTCCTAAAGTGGATTAACAAATGTTCCAATTAAACCATTGAGACTTTCTACCAAGTCGAAACTTGCACTAAACTGGGGGTTTCTGAACCTAGAGTCTGCCCGGCGCTCGAAGGTTGGAACAGGAGCCGAAAGCTGACACGTGATGAAAACTCCCAGTTTCTGCATTTAAAAAACTTGCTTCTACGACTCAAGTGTATAAATTTATGTTTGCTTTAGTTTAATTTAGCAAAATACAAATACACTAATCCTTAAAAGCTATCGTCCAATCATCACCAGTCGTAGCATTCTCACGCTTAAAAGTTATTTATAATCATTTAGTAAGTAAAAATAGTAACCCACACTATAAAAGGTTTTATCAGCTGAAATTATCACATGTAAGTCTAGGTAGCTTATGTTTGTATGTTTTATCAGCCAGGCAGAAAGTTAATGTTTGGTGAGATTTTGGATATAATGGATACAGGAATTTTTATAAGAACCAAGAAATTGCAGTTTGTATATGACTTACCTAGGCCTCTAGCTATCTTCAACGTAACGATATACGACTTAACTGGGCCTCTAGCTATCTTCGTGACGATATACGACTTACATTGGCCTCTAGCTATCTTTAACGTGACGATATACGACTTACCTGGGCCTCTAGCTATCTTCGTGACGATATACGACTTACATTGGCCTCTAGCTATCTTTAACGTGACGATATACGACTTACTTGGGTCTCTAGCTATCTTCCACGTGATGACATACGATTTACCTGTGCCTACCTCTAGCTATCTTCAACCTGACGTATACAACTTATCCAAGTGACGATATATACGACCTACCCAGGACTCTAAATACCTTCCATGTTACAACTTACCTGGGACTTTAGCTATCTTCCACGTTACGACTTACCTGAGGCTTTAGCTATCTTCCACGTTACGACTTACCTGAGGCTTTAGCTAACTCCCACTTTACGACTTACATGGGACTTTAGCTATCTTCCACGTTACGACTTACCTGGGGCTTTAGCTATCTTCCACGTTACGACTTATCTGAGGCTTTAGCTAACTCCCACGTTACGACTTACCTGGGGCTTTAGCTATCTTCCGCGTTACGACTTACCTGGGGCTGTAGCTATCTTCCACGTTCCGACTTACCTGGGGCTTTAGCTATCTTCCACGTTACGACTTACCTGGGGCTTTAGCTATCTTCCACGTTACGACTTACCTGGGGCTGTAGCTATCTTCCACGGACTTTGTTGGATAATCTTTCCATCAAACGTGAAGCATGGAAGCATTCCTTGTTCAAACATAACGATATTTTCTTTTCTGAGTCCAAAGTAGTTGTGGCTTGCAAAAAACTCTAAGGTTGGTCCCATTGTATGCCCGCTAGTCATTATGTACCTAATTGGTTTAGAAATAATTGTAATATGAAATAACAAATAAAATATGAAGCTTATAACTGAGATAGACTAAGAATTTTCTTTATTCTTATCTGATTATCTTTTTTTCTACATTTTAAAATGTAATTCTTACAAGTTATTTTAATACTGCAGTTTTTATTATCAGTCAGCTAATAACTGGTTTATTGCAATTACTACTGTCTCTAAAGGTGTATAAGACCGTCTCTCACAAACGACGTATGTCACGTTTTTATCATGCAAAGTTCCTTATGGATTTGTAGCGCAAAGCTACACAATGGGGTAAATGTGATCTGTCCATCGCGGGGAATCGAAACCTGGATTTTAGCGCTGGCTGACGAATGTAATGTTAAAAAACTTCTTTGGACGTTTAGTGTTTACGCGATTAGTTTGGTAAAATAATA
The DNA here is from genome assembly GCF_000517525.1 of Limulus polyphemus. Taxonomy (NCBI): domain Eukaryota; kingdom Metazoa; phylum Arthropoda; class Merostomata; order Xiphosura; family Limulidae; genus Limulus; species Limulus polyphemus. The sequence continues at coordinate 86,689 of NW_013667941.1, forward strand.
TGCAACACAAAAAACGCCGTACAGTCACATTCAGTGATAAATTATTATCTGAAAAAAAAAAACAACAGTTGTATAAATACGTGCAAACAATTTGTATCTAAGCGCAACCCTAATTTCAACATTTTATAATTATTTTAAGGGACTTGTTCCAGACTTAAGTCGAATATTTATAATACTCTAGCCTGCTTTACCGTGAAGACTCCAGACGTAAGTTGAATGTGTATAATACTCTAGCCTGCTTTACCGTGAAAACTCCAGACGTAAGTTGAATGTGTATAATACTCTAGCCAGTATTACCGTGAAGACTCCAGACGTAAGTTGAATATGTATAATACTCTAGCCTGCTTTACCGTGAAGACTCCAGACGTAAGTTGAATATGTATAATACTCTAGCCAGTATTACCGTGAATACTCCAGACTTTTTCTACATTAATAGAAAAAGGATATCATTCAATTTTGATCTAAAGAAACTTCAGTGGTAAATTTTGTGCAGTGTTGTTTGTAGTTTTTACATTTAACATTATACTTAAGTTTAACTTCCGACGAGTGGTATTGGCTTTTTCAACCTGGACAGCACCTTATACCAATATAGGGTAAAATGATAGGTCAGGGTCCTCATAAGGTTCAGGCATTGCCACAAATAACTTAGAACTGCTGACCAAAGGGAGGGCAACCAGCCAATAGCACCCGCCATCTATGCGGTTACTCTCAACCGATTAGCGGGATTGAATGTCAGAGTGATAGCCGCCCCCACAAATGAAAGCGCGGAACGTATTCAGTAGCATATCGCAGCTCAAACATTACACCTTTGTCCGAAGTCAAGCAAAGTAACCATTTGGGCACGGCTGACAGTTTGCAACAGAGTTGGAAAGCTGATTTAGCTCATCAAATTTATAGTTTCAACTTGATGACAGTATGACTTTTGTCATCATAAGCATGTGATCTATAATGATTCTAATTGCAAACTACAGAATCGAAAAGCGAAAGAAAAAAACCAACAGCGGTACACTTGGTTGTTGCTGTCTAGCGCAGATAGCCCTCGAGTAGCTTTGCGTAAAATGTAGAACAACCAAACAAAGTATTGCGATAATTTGTTTATGTTTTTATATATCATAGACACAATAATCGTTTGTTGGTGTCGGAACCTACGGAGTCGTAAAGTTTCTGTTCGACACCATTTACACCAGTTTTCTTTGGCAAAGAGAATATTTCCGCGGATTGTCATTTGTTTATAAAATCCAGTCCAAAATGTTCTGGGAGAATCTCGTGCTATAACAAAACAACGATAACAAAGTGTTTTTTAAGTCGGATTGTCGTATCTCAGTCGTTCACAAAATCGGATTACATTCTGAAAAAGTATTAAGCAAATTCTACATGCAATAGAAAAGTCTGAATTAAGGAGTTGTTTTACACGTATGATATAAACAATGGAACTGTAACACAAGTGATAAGCTTGATAAGAGCTTCTGATACACGTGAGGTTTCACTCTATGTATAAACTAACCAAGGTACGGAGCCTCGTTTTCCAGTAAGTTCCTCAGCAAGATGCTCCAGTCGAACAATTCTCTCGCCTTGAAGATGGTAGAGAGTTTTTTGTGTGGGTAGTCCTACGTCATACATTCCTTTCGGGTAATTTACACCGAGTCGCGTTCCCTGACCTCCAGCAAGCAAAAGAACAGCAACCCGACCCTCTGCTATCTGTCGTAAACCTAGAACCCAAGACAAACGTACAGCAGAGATTTAACGAAAACAAATATGATAAAATATTTATGTGAAGACTTTTATATTTCGCTAAGGAAACTATATGAATTAACGACTTTATAAAACTATATGTAAGCTGTTTCTTCGTAATAATATTGAAATATATTATAAAATGCTAATTCAGATTTACTGGAAGTTCAGTTAGAGCCATGCTACTCAATTCCTACTACGATCATAAAGCTTAAGTTTTAAATGTTATTATTTTATTACGTATATACATATATATTATTTCAGAAGAATCTCTTTTATCTATATAAAAGTTTTAACGGATATTCTACACAAACTGATGAGATCTCTTTTCGAGCATTAGATTATATTTAACACTAAAATATATTATTTATGCTTATTAACTACTGTAAGGTTTTAAATAAATTATACCCAGAGTATACGTTTGAAGATTAGCATATAAATGTAGCCATTAGAGTAAAACTAAACCACTACCAGCCATAACTCGCTATCTTATTCACACTCGAATTCGAGTCGATCAAAAATAATACCAGTTAGTGTTTCCATTCACAACGTGTCCACTTGAGCTGTAACCATCTAATTACGTTGTATACAATAATAATGTTAATGTATATTCTTGAATTACTCATATAATTGTTACACATTTTTATCCTAATCGTACTTAAACTGTCAATATTCAAATATATAGCCGAGAGTGTGGTAAACAGTTTAAAGTCATTTACGGTACAAAACAACAACTATATCCAACATGGCTTATAGATATATGGAAAACAGAAATATTTTCATAAATTATAAAATAAAAAATGAATACGTGAAACTGCTTTATAATGTATATATATCCACTTGTAGCTTTTTGTCATTCCTGTTAACAAGTTGGAAACAAATACAGAAAAGTATACATGCGAATAAGAATAACCTTATCACTTTGGGTCAGTATTTTTACTCTTGCTTAACCCTATGTTTACCATATGGGGCATACTTAGTATGCTTGCTATTTATATTTCCAGGCCCCATGTGGACGTACTTAGATATTGGTTTTTCACAGTGAATCCATAGGTATGTGGTTTGTATGGCCTTTGTTCAATACAATATATAATCAATCAATCAAATGCAAAACATTTTGTCACTTCGTAAAATTTTCCAATTTCTTCTGGTGTCTCGGAATACTAAAATGCCTGGTCTTGGAAGGTTAAGCAATGTTGTTGTGAGATATAAAAGTTACTGTACCTTACCACTCTGATAAAGTGTGTAAACTAAAACTTTTAGCAGCTTGCATGCCTGGATTGTGAATTCGAGTCCCGTTGCCGCAGAAATTCGCTCAACACTAAGGGCTTCTGTGGTTACGTTATAAGAGTGACAGTCAAATCCCGTTACTTGATCAAATAAGAGAGGCCTGAGAGTTGACAGTGGGTGTTGTTGACTATATGCCTTACTTATACTGTTCTAGTTTATCGGTTCAATATTAGGGACAACTATGCGAAGATAGACCATGAAAAGCTTCGCGCAAAATTCTGAAACAAACAAAGAAACTAAACATTGATATTGTACATTTATCCAGTCCGGTTTGGTGTAGTTAAAAGTTAAAACAACAATATTAGTAATACAAAAAAGTTTGTTTGTAATTAAGCACAAAGCTACACAATGGGCTATCTGTGCTCTGCCCACCACGGGTATCGAAACCCGATTTCTAGCATTGTAACTCCGCAGACATACCGCTGTGCCACTGGGGGACTACAAAAAAGTACCGTATTTTTCGGAATATAAGACGCACCCTTATTTTGAAGACAAAGTTTTTTGGGGAAAAAAAAGCTACAGTCGCATTTGAAAGATTTTTTATTGAAAAAAAAATCAATTTGATACTTTAAAAAATAGTATATATTGTTCTAAACACAAAAGAGCTCAAAACATCAAAATAAGAAAATACTGTAGATCAAAAAAA
>NW_013667941.1:90395-92169 GCF_000517525.1 Limulus polyphemus
GTAAATCAAAAAAAGGCTTACTGTTATTTAAAACCTACAAAATCTTCATTGCTTTCACTGTAATTCATTTTTTTTTTATTATTATTTAGGGAGCATTATAAATAGTTACGTTTTTAAAAGAAAAAACTACTATTGTTATAAATAACACATTCAATTGAACTAAACTATGCATGCCTATTTAAATATATTTACACATGGCTTATGTATATCGTATATCATTCATACCTTCGGTGTATAGGACGCAAGCAGATTTTTACATCAAATTTTGGGGTTAAAAGTGCGTCTTATACCCCGAAAAATACGGTAAAATATCCGTTCAATTCTCCATGCGAAATGGATAAATAATTTCAATAGAATTTCTATATTTCAAAAAAACCATTACAGGCTTTACCTATGATATGTATCAAGAAACTAAATGATATACATTTTTAATTATACTGGCTGTTATGGGGAGTGAACGTGGCATATAGCAGTAAGGGGTAATAAAGATGCATATTAAAAAAAAAGCCTAATGGAAGATTTGTGAACGGTTTTATCAAGCTTCATCCACCTTTTTTGAAATGCATTTGAGGACGATCTTTCGATTGCTTCATCGTGATCCGATGACGATCGTTTTCTCGAAAATCTGACCATTATCTCTCACCTTTCGGCAATTTTTGAATCTTCTGTGTTTTTAAAACTAGCCTAATGTATATTCTTTGTAATAAATTTAAAAAGTACGATGATAGATACTATAGATACTAATTCAACGTCCAGTACACTTAAGGATAAACTTTATTTCCACTTTTAACGTTTAAACAAGCTTGAACACTTTTACATTGCCATAACTTGTTGTAAGCCTATTTTACAAATGACGTTAACTAACATAAAACAAATAGAATACAAAGTAACTCGATAAGCGCGATAGCAAATACAGATCCGAGTACTTCATGACAATACAATGACTTATTCAATTCTCTGTCTTAAATTAACTCCACATACTTCACAACTATCTAGTATTTATAATCTCGTTTCTAATGTGCGAGAAAATTACAATTTCATTTGTGCTTTTTGAATATGTCTCTCACACACACAGATGCAGCAGCCGTGCTTCCTCGAGTGATTTATCTTGATCGGGAAGGATCAGGTGCTATGTAGACCTCTTCCTTCTAAACTTCAGATGAGTCTGAGTCTTGTGGTGTGCAAATTTCCCCTCTAAAATGTGCTTATTGGCTAATTTCGAGAATAAAAGGATTTTTCATAATGCGTTTAAGTATATATACAATTTATTGTTCATTATTTGGTAAATGTTTCTTTAAAAAGAAAGAAAATAGTACTTTACAGATATATTTAAAACCTTTTGTAACAACTGCTATATTGAACGTTGTAATGTAAAACTCATTCCACTGTATGATAAAATCATTTTATTCTCTTGAGAAGCATATAGAGCACAATTTGAGCTCCTGGCAGAAATGAAGGGATGGACAGAGGAGCAGAAAGCAGTGAACTTGGCAACGAGCCTGAAAGGACAACCACTGGAAATACTTGGACAGTTGACAGCAGCCGACAGACACAACTATAGAGCACTGGTAGCGGCTCTCGAACTCAGGTATGGAACTCAAAATCAGTCTGAAGTCTACAGGGCTAGGTTTAGGACAAGAGTCCGTGCTAAAGGGGAGAGCCTACAAGAGCTGGCACAGGACTTGGAAAGTATGGCACACAAGGCCTACCCAACTGCACCACCCAATCTCCTCAAGTTGTTGCTGAGGGATCAGTTTGTATATGCCTTGGTACA
>NW_013667941.1:93086-98976 GCF_000517525.1 Limulus polyphemus
AGTGTTACGACAGCGGAAGTCACGTGACGCTGGTAACACGTCATGAGATTCTCGAAGGATCTTGACTTTTCCTGGCAACTACCGAGGCGCCCCTCTTTTTGTATATAAGTCCGGCAAATAAAGCGGAGATATAATTGCGGATAGATAGAGAGATATAGAGACAGTTAATTGAGTCAAGCGAGCGGTAGTAACGGTAATATAATGTGTGTGTGTGTTATGTTATCGAGAATGCAAACGTATTGGCTGTGAAAATTCTGTGTATTGCAAAGTTGTATTGAGAAAGAATAAACTAGTTTTAATTAAGAAAGGACTTGTATCGCTGAAGTTTCTCGGAAATAATTTCTACGGGAAATCAACAAACGAACAGAGACGTAACAATATAAATATCGTAAATTATTTAGTCCTGACAACATCTTTTTACACCGAAAAGCAGTTTTAGACCTTGATGCTTACAAGTATTTTGTGGCCGGCTGGGTGCACGATGTCAGACTGCAGAAAGTGTACAAGACGTCCAACTAACATAGCTTACTCGAGGGTAAGTAGAAGTTGTTTTTAGTGCCTAGGCCTATTGTTTATGTTCTATCAGAGGTAAATTTACAATCTACATATACTATATCACATTATATTGCATACTAAGTCCTGTCTTGTAAGACCACTTTCTTCATTACACATTACCATATATTTTACACAAATAAGCACTGCTTGTATGGGCCTATATCATATCATTTAGATTACGAGAAGCACCAAATATGTACAAGCTACAGATTTTATCAAGATCTGTGCAATATAATTGTGACAAGGTGCGTTGTATATACAAGTAGTACTAACCAGATATAAAATGGGAACTGCAGAGTCTATGGCACGACGATGGTTATCAAGTCTTGTCAATGTTGTTCGGGTCTGCACGTTTTACTGCCGCAGTTCATTTAACTCTACATACTGGATCTTTTGTGAACCTATAAAACGATAACTCCGAATTCTGTGTTTGTACAGCTAACTGCCGCACAGCTGATAGTCATTTCAAATAGTTGATCACGAATTCCAATACCAGCATTTAAATTATGACACTAGATTATCTTTCTGCTGCGTTCAAAATGGCGGTGTTTACTTTTCGGCTTGCTGTTAATATATGCATGACGTTTCACGCATACAACGCTAACTTAATAATTCCACTTACTTGCTAATTTTCTCGTATTTCTAGCTTTGTTGAAACATAGATTCAATATTCACAAAAGTAAAGCAACAGACAAACTGCCTAACAAACTCATTAACTCAATAATTAATTCAATATTGTAACAGACTCAGTCACAGATAATTCAATACTCAATTGACTTTTTGCCCTTCCAGGTAATAATATGTTTCACTGACAGTGATGAAAGTATTTTTTTAAGAAAACGAGATATTATTAATATTGTTACGTCTCGGATCGTTAGTTAATTCGTAAAAAGTATTTCCGAAGAAACTTTAGCGATACAAGTCCTTTCTTAAATAAAACTGGTTTATTCTTTCTGAATACAACTTTGCAATACACTTAATTTCCACAGTCACGCTATAACAAACACTATAATTCACAACGAACGACTCACGTGCCCGACTCAACTGTCCGTCTCTATCTCTGTCTGCAGTTCAATTACATTGTTGCCGTCAGTTCTTGGCGGTCTTATATGCAAGAATACCGTACATCTAGTAACATCTCGAGGCTTCAAAAAGGGACATGAATTTTCTAGAAGCGCATGACGTGTCACTAGAGTCACGTGACTTCCGCTGTCGTAACAATATTGTTAGTTGATATCGACTGGTTGTTAATATCAAAAAGAGTATGTTACGAGTTACACAACTCGAAAATAATAATGATAAGCAGAAAACTTAATGGGTGATGTGGCAAACTGATAAGTTAAACCATAGTAGGAAAATAGTTGTCGGATGTTAAGTTATGTTCGCCAGTTGTCAATTAAAGGCTTTTACTTATACTTCTTAATAGTATAAATACATACTGGGTATTGTTGTTAGGCTTAGGATTCTTTTACAGTAGGCGTCTGTGACTTGTTGGCGATAAATTCGACGATAAACGAACAGCACGCACGCAGCTTGTTTTAAAATATATTGAAACAAGTTAAACATATGTACAAAAATTCATTACTGTAGAAATTATAGACATATCATAAACACTATATATAGTTCTCTTCTTCTTGTCAAAAATCCATTTAGATCTATTCAATTATCTTAGAATTTCAGTTCACAAGCTGAACTACCTTTCCCTATTTCTATCGCACTAGCATTCTGTGTATAATTTACTTACAACTGTGGCGCGAGCTACCCCAGTCGTGTACTGGTCTTTCATTAATCGTTTAGTCTTCTTTCTTCAAAATATCCTCTGTTCCTTTTGTCAAAGTGCACTCAGGCTGATTCAATTGCTTTAGAACCACGCTTTGACGGAATATAATATTCCTCTTATCTCCTTTTCTACTGTTAGTCTTACTCTTACATATTAAATGTTATACCTATCACTTTTACAGCATTTAATTTCACGCCGAACTTTTCCTTGGCCGTAACTTACTGTTTCCACTCCTCTCACACTATTTATATGCTTATCACTTAATCGTCTGCCCGCCTTCTAGAAATCTCTGTATTCTCGGCATCAAGATATTGCACGCGACATTCGATAGTCTCAACATCAATTAATTATAAACATAACTTTTAACAATGATTTGCTTTTAACTCTCTTATTATATAAAAACTAAACAATCATAAAATATTCACTCACAAAATGAATTAATCAATAATACCTGCACTAAACAGTCTTTTATATCATGACAAAAGTGTTGGGGAATTTCAAATTATGTACCAGTGGTTTTAAGTATACAAAAATAGTAAGTTTAAATAAAGTCTAAACATTAAAGGTTCCAGCACAAGAGTTGAAAGCTAGCCAATAATAGATACTGTAACGTGAGAATTATTTGGAAATCTTTAAAAATATTTAGGTGAATCCAAGTTATGGATTAAAAACAAATTTTTTAAATATAGTGTTTTAGTTTTTCAAAGTTAACATTCTCGTAGAATATCCTCAATTGGAAAGAGGTGAAAGAGGGGGGGGGGGTACAGGCACAGGTTTAGTTCAATACTTCTACTGTAATTAAACAACACACGCCCATGTCTCTTTTGGTTTCAGGCTTTATCATACTTTCTTTAAAACAGGTTGGAGGAAAGATATATATTTTTTTATATATTTACAGTGGAAATCTAGAATCATGAAATTAAGAGTGCTGATGTAAACGTAATAGGTGGGGCTTGTTTGCTTATTTTGTGGTAACTCACTTTTTAGAACAATGTCTATGTTATAAAATAGGCTTTTGTTCCTTATAGCAGTCAGTTCAATACCTTAAGATACGGAAATAAAAATAACAGAATCCACTAAACAAATGGGAGCTTAGTCCTCGACATATGAAGCTGAAGCTGGTTCGACCGGTTGAACTGGCTATCTACAGCCAAATGACCTAGATCGTTAATCCTTTTCTACTGCCGTCGTAATTCGTTATGTACTACAGTACAAAAATAATATCACCTTACACAGAGGTTGCTGTCAAAGGTTAATGAAAGCAAACTCGTGACAAAAGTTCTACGACTTCTAAAAGTTCCACATGCGTGTAGTTGTCGTTTTATACTTCTAAACGACTGTAACAGGTGTCGTTGTCAAAGGTTACTGAAAGCAATCTCATGACACAAACTCTACGACTTTTTAAAAGTTCCACAAAGTCGTCATTTTATAGTTTTAAACTACTGTCGACAGAGGTCGCTGTCAGAAATGGTTACTGAAAACAAACTAATGACACGAGCTCAATGACTTCTATATGTTCCATATATTAGTCGTTTTATAGTTCTAAACTGCTGTCGACAGGTTCCGAAAAATTAAGGCTTATTTTATTATAGAAGTTGTGAAGAAATCGGCTCATTCTCATAAGAATGAATAAGTTTGTGACTAGGTATTTGGTTTATATTTAAGCAATTTTAGAAGACAAGAAATCTGATGGGACAAGCACATTTTTCTCTCTCACTGAATCAACACAATCAAGTCCAAACTTTCAGAAAAGAAAAAAACTTTCTGTAAAATTACACAAAAGTGTACTTTATTCCTTCTTTCTTTTGTTTAACAACAACATAAATACAACTATAAAGATGACAAATCTTTATGTGTTATTTTATAAACGCTCATTTTCATTCCCCCCCATAGAATAGTGATTGTTAGAGGGAATAAAATGAATAGACTTATAATACAATTCACGTGGGTTAACTAATAAAGTTTTCAGTGGCGTGTAAAACGGGAAATTGGGTTTGATGCAAAACCAGTTTTAACTGCTATTTAGTTTTCGATGGAACATTGTTGCCGTTTTTCGTATTCATAACAAGGTTTCTGTGCGTCTTATTTATTGTTGATACTTGAAATTGTTGTTTTAGCTTGAGGTAATAACGTCCAAGCCCAATGCAAATTTAACTGCAAAATAGGTTTCATTCATTTTATATAATTATCAACATTTTACGTCTATCTGATCTCTTTTGTTCGTTTTGTAAGTTCGAGAATGGTTTTAAATAGGTGCCAGGAATCTCTAAAAGTTAATTATATCATACTGATTTTATTTGCCCGTTATAATTGACTGCCTTTTTTTCTAACGCAATCTGCATAAATATACGAATGTATAAATTTGTAGCAAAATTCGAAAAAACATTGACCTGTTCTTGATTTAAACATTCAACGTACAAATTCTTCACATTTATATTATACGAAATCTTTGGTCTACATTCTAGAATAACAGTAATTTCAGTATTGTACCCAAAGGCACACTGACAAAAGTGTAACATTTAAAACGTTTAAGGTCGTATAAACTGTAGGACGCCCTCGCACGGAATGTATAGGGATTAATGACTATTACGATACAAGAGTGAACGACCGCTCGCTAAAGGCACATGTAGAAAAGTACCTAATACGCCAATCTTGTTTAATTATGAATAATATTATTAGCAAACTATCAATAAATTAAGATGAGAATCAATAAGTGAATATAATGTTTTTATAAATCCAAATTTTGCAGACATAAAAAATTCGTAGAAACTGCTTAACTGTTTTTTTATTACAAAAAAATCTTTATGATTTAAAATTATTTTAAGAACTAGCAATATGAGTGATATTTGCGTTTGAAATAATAAAAACAACATAAAACTATGTTAAAGAGAGAATCGTTTATAGTTATTATGCTCTAAATATTCAGTGATGCATATAATAATTCGAAAATATTTATTTATATTGCATATTTTTATGTGGAGGAAATTGTGCTATATGAATTTTTTCTTTAATTTGTACATGATTTTAATTATGTTTCGTCCACACGGTCCCAAGACAGATTTGCATTTTAAAGTTTCTAAAATATTTTCACTTGTGTTCTTTTCTGGAAAAATCACTAAACATCTTTTTTTTTCTTTTTCATAAGCGGGCGTAGTTTAGTAGTTATCTTGCCGGTCTGTACATGCTAAGCAACAGACAGCAAGTGCTGATTAATGGCTTTGCTCTCCTGGTCAGCATCTTGGGATATGCCTGAATCCTAGTAATTTCTATAACATAAAATTTCTGTTTGACCCTTTTCTTTCCATTTTGTTTAAGTGTTTGTTTTTTAAATGGTATCTAAGATATTTTGGCAAATCGTAATTTTTAATTAAGCTCATAATATACTGTTGCGTCAGCGAGGTCACGTGACTAGTGTCACGCCACGTTTCTAGAAATATCCTGTTCCTTCGTGAATGCCCTAGCATTTACTAGATTGGGGGTAGGCTGGTATATATAAGATGGTCACAACGTGACGGGATAACAGTGTAGTGAGTAATTGAACTGCAGTGAGAGAGT
>NW_013667941.1:99285-104175 GCF_000517525.1 Limulus polyphemus
CCTCCTCTCCCCCCCCCCCAGTGCCTCAGCGGCTGTTCTGAAGGCTTATATCGCTAAAAAATCAGGTTTCGACACCCGTGGTGGGCAGAGCACAGATAGCCCATTGTGAAGCTTCGTGCATAAATCCAAACAAACAAATAAACATTGTGTTACTCCTCCTCTCCCCCCCCCCCAGTGCCTCAGCGGCTGTTCTGAAGGCTTATATCGCTAAAAAATCAGGTTTCGACACCCGTGGTGGGCACAGCATACGTAGCCCATTGTGTAGCTTTGCATTTGACAACAAACTTTTACTTTTCGCCTTCTTTTGAATTTGGTGTATTTTAATAAAATGGATAATGATGAATTTAATTAGAAATATAATTTTTCTGTGAATACATTTTTGTCTCAAGTGTTTTTATGATGCAGGGAATGTGCCAGTACAAGGAGTTTTTGCAACTAACCGTATGTATATATATATATATATATATACACACACACATAGATAGCGCGAGAGAGACGCATAGATTATATTGTCAGGGATGATAAGTTCTTATTTACGAATTATATTAAATAAATGTTACTACAAAATAAAAAAAGTCACTTTTAAAATACTTTTGGGTTAAAAAAAAGTTATCGTAATGGAGCTAGAAGTATTATTTTTACTTAAATTTTGAACATTGATATACAGGTGTGCATTTGACACCTGAAAAGTGCTCCCCGTTTCTTAATAGTGTTAATGGTATTGCTTACTTGGCGGATGTGTTTGTCTGTGAGTTTTTTGTCAGCTGTATTAAAAATTTTTGATAACTATGCATTAACAAGTACTAGAATAAGTTGCCCGTGTAGTAACATAACACAGTTTTATCTTTCATAATCTTAATCAAATGGCATGAACTAACGAAACGTAAAGCTACTTGAAATCCTGTTTTGAGTGTCTAATACCTTCGTACGACATATTAAATACGTGCGAACAGTTGTATTGGATTTGTGATTGTTCTAAATTCTCGATCTTACAAGTTTATGGGAGTGTGCAAAAGATTAAGTCTGGAAAAAACAAATTGTACGTGAATATAGTAGAAAAATAACACAACTCTGACAATAAAGAAAGTATAGAACGTAAAACATTATTTCACGCGACTAATTAGAAACAATGGTATAAACGTTGGTTGAGCAACAGAGCTCTTGATCACATTTCACATTATGTAAATATGTGGTAAATTTCGGAAATATTTATGCTTTCCTTTTCAAGGTCAAACTCACATCGGTGGTAAACGTTCCAGCCTGAGAATGATTTCACAATCCACAACAGAAGCACTCATGTGACCTATATTACCAGAATATCGTATTTCGAGAACGGACCAAAACCATTGAATACACTTTGTGCATGCTTTTAAACAAGAAGTATTACCTTGAGATCAATCTGTTGGCTTACTTAGTTCGATAATGATTACTTTATTTTATACATAACGAATGTTTGGAACATGTAAAAACGACCAGTAACAAAATAATACAATATATAGAGGATCACTCTCGGGTGACTCCCATCCTCTGCATCAAATCTGTCAAAAAGACATTTTTTGAATTAACTAAAATTTCAAGAATAATATACGAATGTTTCCAACATTAAAAATCAATCCTGGGATAGAGTTAACACATTTGCGATTATTTTTAAGCTATAAACAGCCGCAACTAATAACTAATTATATTTACTTATCGTATAACCGACAAATAGGAAACTGTTAAAACAGCGGAAGTCACGTGATGCTGGTAACACGTGATGAGTTTCTAGAAGGATCGGGGAATATCACGAATAATCCAGTATTTGCTAGACGCTCTCTATTCCTGTATATAAGCGCGCCAGATAAAGCGAGACAATTAATCGGAATTGAATTGCAAACGGACAATTGAGTCAAGCGCGGTAGTGACCGTAAGTAAAGTGCGTGAATCGTTGTGAATTATAGCGTGTGTTTAAGTTAAAGTGACTGTTGAAATTAAGTGTATTGCAAAGTTGTATTGAGAAATAATAAACTAGTTTTATTTAAGAAAGGACTTGTATCACTGAAGTTTTTCGAAAGAATTTCTACGGAAAATTAACCAACGACCAGAGACGTAACAATACTGATATATAGTTTGTTTGTTTTAAGTTAAGAACAGAGCTACACAATTGGCTATCTGTACTCTTCTTGCCACGGGTATCGAAATCCGGTTTCTAGCGTTGTAAATCCGCAGACATACCGCTGTGCCACTGGAGGACTTGGTTTATGGTATTATGGTGAGTTGTAAATATAGATGTTTGCTAGAGGGCACATGACTTTAATATCAAATGAATTCGTAAAAGTAATCCAAGAATACCCAGAATGTTCACAGTGACGTCAAGAATCAGTGAGTTAGAATTCAGTATTCAGTGTGCGAATGATTGAGGAGTTGTTGATCAATCGAGTTAGTGGTTCTGTAACCTAATCAGTAAGTTAGCCATCGTTTATTATCAATCAAGGAAATACAATTTATTAATATAATAGTCCTACAGTAGTTTTAGAGTTTATGGTGAAAAGCTAGTTTGTAAACTTAGGCCTTCAACTTGCATCAAAGCGAACGAAGTCTATAGCAAATGTTATTGAAGAAACAAAAGAATTCGTTATCAGTACATGAACTGGACTCAAAATTATTTTTACCAAATTATCCTAAATGAACTCGCCAAACGATAGAGCACTGTAGAAGAATATAAATCGTAACAAAGCAACACATAAGAAACCTCACCATAATAATTCCATGGAGATCAGGAAGTACGGCCCCCACCCCTCAAAAAAGGCATTTATAGACTTCGAATGAAGAAATACTTAGAATATTGTTGCAATGTATTCTATCGTTCAGAGGGATTTTAGGATTATTTGGTGAATATAATACCAATTTCAGTCCACGTAATAATAACGAATTAGTTTATTTCTTCCTTAAGGTTTGCTACTGGTAATTTCACTTGTAGTTGTAGGCCTAAGTACACAAACAACGTTTCAACAGAAATTCAGAGACTAATGGCTAGCTAACAAGTAAACTTACTTACAGAATGTAATTGGTCAAGTAACTGAATAGATGTGATAAATCTCACTCTTTACACTTAATATTCTTTCTGACATTAAATTTGAAAACTCACTGAATGCTTCACTAACAACTGCTTCCTATTTCTACTGTACTTGCCTTCTACTCACATTGCGAATATTTCAGACCATAGCATCATGTATCCTCTAGCAAACATCTAAATTGAAAAAATAAAATAAAGGTAACAACACTGCTCTTTTCATGGATTGTGAAGTCTCTTGAACAATCTTGATACACAAATAAAACAGTACATTAAGCTGTCCATTTACGAAGTCTTTCTTATGTTATTTTCTTTTCTGAGAGTTATGGTATGGACTTTGGTCCCTTGTCGTCACTTGCTGTCCTGTCACAGGGGAGAAGTTCTCCCTGAGTAGGTGGTCGAGTGAGTTCACTGGTGGTTTTATCCTTGGTGATTCTTTGGAAGTGGAATCGACAGGAACCATGGGATCTTTCTCTGTCAAATTCTTCTCTAGAGTTTCTCAATTTGCCAATTTCTCATTGATGTACTCCCAAGAATGATCATGGTGGATGACCTTTGACCTGGATTGCCTACCCTATCTCATCGACTCTCTGCAATACAACTTTTGGTTCTCCCCACACCTACTTTGGAGTTCATCACTTCTTTTTCAACCACACCATATCACCTCAGTGAAATACGGTCTTATTAGCATTAACATCATAGTGACAAGTTTATTTAAGTTTTTCCCGGCTAAATTCATGTATGACATCTTTTTTCTTCAGATCTACACGGGTTCTTTCAACCATCAGTCCCTTAGGACATGCCGAAGTGTTTGATTCCACTACACCCCAGTCACTAGATGTAAATATATTCCTAAGAGCTTCTAGTATGAGTATTTCAATTTTTGATAGCAAAATTACCACCCTCCTTGTTGTCACTGGGAGTTCCGCCTCTGAAATAGTGACTGCTAAATGATACACAGGAATTTCCTGGTCATAGACTGTGAAACTGTTGGAAGCTAGCCTATTTTCACATCTATGTCTCTGCCTGATGTCAGTTCCCAATATTTACTCTTATTCGATGTCAATTACACACACATCATAAGTGTTTTACAATAAAAGTAACTTTCAACTTTCGTCTTGCTAAAACTTTATGTTCACATTATAACACTGATCAGATTGATGAACGGCGTTTTCTCGGATGAATAACATTTGTGTTGATTTATTACAATACACACTATATTTGAGAGAACCTGTAGTACGATGTTTGTAAATGGAAGAAAACCTGTGTGCTGTTTTATAACAATATAGATTTTAAAAGTCACGATCTAAGTGCCGAAAGCTAGCAATATATTAAAAAACCGGTAGGCCTAAAATTTGTTATAAAGTCAAATAAACTATAGATATTTTTCTTTCCACATTCCTTTAAATTTGTCCATTTCGGATTCAAAATCAAAGGTGTGTAAAAACAGCGTTTCAGGTTTATCTATTGTCTCTCACAAATCACTGCCAAAAAGGCCTTTCTTTCAATATCAGAACTTGTCAGTTGGACTGGGCGACGAGAGACAAAAGATTATCGGAAACGCTATTTATACATTGTTACGTCTCCGTTTGTTAATTGATTTTTCCGTTACTTCGTTCCGACGAAACTTTAACGACACAAGTCTTAACTTAATAAAACTGGTTTATTCTTTCCGAATATAACTTTACGATACACTTAGTTTCAATATTCGCGCTAAAACAAACACTATAACGAACGAGCGAACGAACCCTATGACTGCAGTTCAATTACTCACTATCTACTCACACGCATTACGTTATCTCGTCACGTTGTCACCCTCTTTTATATACCAGCCTACC
>NW_013667941.1:104694-112047 GCF_000517525.1 Limulus polyphemus
GTTGTTTGAGAGAATCATTTGTAATACGTACCTGTAAATAGTAGAAAATTTGTGTGTTGATTTATAACAATATATATAGAAAATTACCATGCTACGTCTTTCGGTACAACAAGAGTTTTAATACCAGTATTAAGCCAAGTGACATAATACTTTTATCAATACATTTTATTACACAACCGTATGCACGATTTTAATGATTATATTACAGATTTATTTTCTTATCACCAAAGGTAAAATTTAAAATATAATCTGTGGCATAGAGGTCTATTGCATTCTTTGATTGATCGCGCCCTCTGCTGTGAGCTGCAGTATCGCTTATTGAAGGCTCATCAGCACAGATTGGGTCAGCTAACCAAAGAAATACACTTACGCATCTTATAATGGAGATGTGTAAATAATATTTATGGGGGTTTTGAGTCCTTTCTAACTCACCATATAGTAACCTAATGTAACTTAGGCAAAAAACTGTTTCAGTGACCACCACTTCCGCCCCACCCTCCAAATTAACTCATTGCCTCCTCTCCATATAAAAAATCTAAAAGTCTGGTTTCGACACTCATGATGGACACAGCACAAATAGACCATTGTATATCATTGTGTGTGATAACAAACAAACAAATGTAACGAATTTATTATTATGTATTTATTTTTAATATGAATGTTGTTTGGATTGAATTTGTATTTAGAAATAGGCATGACGTGTATTATCAGATATGTGTTGCGTATAACGAATTTGTGATATATTTATTTTAATGTCAACATTTGTTTGTATATTTGTTTATATTTGAGGGCGTGTATAGCTTACTGTGTTAGTTATGTATGGTGAAATTCCCGCATATTCTCCATGACTGTAGAACATTCGTGAACAGAAATCAACAATATTATCCATTTCCTTATCCGGTATAATGAGAAGGTTCTAGAAAGTGTGTCTCGACAAAAAAACAGCAAGACATCACGCCAAAAAAAGCAGCACACAACAGAGAACAGACAGGTCTACTATGAAACTGTTATAACAGTGTAAGCTATAAACTGTGATTTTGCTAACCCCTATCAACCGGAAAATATACAACATTAAACCAGGAACAGTTATAAATTTCTAACGTTAGTGAATTCCCATCAAACGTTAATATCTCTCCAAGAATATTACTAATTTCTCATCGGACATAATTGAAAATATTATCTTACTTCAACCGTCCAATAATTCAGTGCCTGACAAAGCTAGCTAGCTTCCCGCCAAAATGATATATGCGTACAACTCGCTGGATATCAAGAAGACTCAGAACTAGGAAGACGGTTTTAGGCTATTTGTAAGTTATAGAAATTTCTGTCTATAAAACTTTGTTTGTAATAATTTTTCACAATAGTTGCTATTGTAAATTATAGTGTTGTATATATATATATATATATATTAAAACGTATTTGCGTCAAAACCAAAAAAAAAAAAAAAAAACGGTAGTGAATCAGTCTTGTTGGCAAATAGCGTAAATTAAATAAAACACCGGCATATTTCTAAACCTAAACCCAAGGCACGTCTCAACTATAAAAAGTTAAATTATTTAACGCGGCCTTGGATTATTTCAAATTCTCAATACGTAACACAAAGCATTCTCTTCACGCAACGTTTGAGTAATTCTAGTCCCTCCTTACACGAAGTTAACCTTTTGATTACCAACATGAGAATATTATGTGCCGAAATGTACTTTTTAATTATTAGAAAAAGTTTACAATCTCTTAGAAGAATTATAATTCACTTACTCTATTTAATAAATACGTGGATAACATAAATAAAAACTGTGTATAAAATGTACGCAAGGTGTCCATATGAGTGTGTTTAATGTCTTAGTAACAGGGGGGTTGATCGTGCTGAGCACTGAAAATTTTCAAGTACAAGACAAATAAAACGTTTTACTGTCATACAAAATTTTATAAGATTTTACTAAGAGCCATCTGTCATGATTTTGTCATTTTACTCTACCACTGCTAAAGAATGATAGAAAAACCGTGACTGGCGCTGTATTATTTCCTCGATAACTTAATGATTCAGATAGTGATTTTATTGTGGTTGTTGTGTTTCTTAAATAATTTTCCCTCATAGTTTATATTCATGATCTAAAACAGTCAGTTTTTATTATCAATTGTTTACAACTTTCATGAAAAGCTATACAAGGGCTATCTGCGCATAACCGTCCATAACTTTGAACTGCTAGTCAATAGCACCTATCGCTAACTCTTGAGCTACATTTGTCTGACCAAATAGCAATGGCATTGGACCATCAATCTTATAACTTGTGGCACGGTTGGCCCTGTGGTAGAGTTGTGGACTTTAGAACTGGCGAGCTGGGTTCGAATCATAATATTCTCTACCATTTAAGCGTTTAACAATAACAGCCAATCCATTAACATGGGTGGAAGGGTGCTTCTGACTAATTAACTTCCCTCTGGTCAATGGTTCAAAATTAGAAACGGCGGCAGATAGCCTTAGTAGCTATGCCATAAATACAGATACTTATCAGAACGAAAATTCGTAAAAATATGTTGTCACACATTCATATATTTAATCTTTGTTCTTTTTTTTTTAATTGGAGCTAGCTTTCGACCCACTTCAGGAGTCGTCATCAGGCTTAACAACAGATTACAAATACTTATAGCGTACTCACAAGTCCTAAGTGCAGAGCGAGTTTTTGCAGAAGCGGCATGGGGACCATAAACCATTAGATTTAAAATCTGGTCGTTCTTTTTCTAAAGCTAACGGTGATCTGTTGTGTCTTTTTAAAAATCTGTTCTTTAGATTAAATACGTGAAAATAATATATATTTGTGTAAGAAGTGTACTTTCTTTGCTTAGATGTATTTCCTAGAAACCTTGTTTGCACACTGAAACAAAGACTTTCATTCTGTGTAGCAGTGCATCAAAAGGATAGAGATCTTTTATAGCTTGTGTGACTAGATCAAATAACACCAGCATATTGTCATTTTTTTTAAAGTCATAAACAAAAACTGGCTCAATGATGATAAACTGACTAGCGATAAATATAAAATAACACTAATAACATTTCCAACGTAATACTTTAATGTATTTCTTGATAAGCCTCCTTCTAAGTAAAGATACTGGAAAGAAGCGTCGTAAAAGTGAATAAGATCTGAATTAGGACGTGGCCTGAGGCGAGGCTTTCACTAAGAAACAATGACTGTATATTGTTTATTTGAAACTGAGCAGTGGAAGTTGAAGGGAAAGTTGTTTCGAAAGTAAACCTGAGAGGAAACCACTCACCTTCTTTCCGGTAAATGTCGAGAAGATCAGGGCTGGTGCGAGACAAACTCCCGTGGTGCTCGGAAGGGATCGGCTGGAGGAGCTCATCCAGTTTCCCATTTTCCTCAGAGGGTGTAATATTACAGTGCTGGAAGATTTCTGTCACCTCGGCCAGGTCTAGGCTAGCTAGATCATCGTACAGTAAGGTGCGTTGTTCGTCAGTCAGAGATGGCCAAAATTTCAGCAGGTGTTCTTGACCATAATAAGCCAGATTGTCCTGTAAAGTCTTTACGTCCATACCTGCGAAGTTAAAAATAATAAGAACTGAGAAGTGCACAATAACATCTAAGTGACATGCCACGATTGGCCATATAAATTCGAAAGTTTGAAATCAGACGTAAAATGAACATAACTGTAAATGATCAGTAAGAGTCAAGAATAATCTGTTAATTAAATATAGTTACCGTTAACTACCCCACAGTTTACAGTTTCACATGATCTCAGCTTCTTCAGACTTTGCTAAAACTTCAGCACAGTTTTAAGATAGGATAACTACACCTAACCAGGTTACAGGTGTAACCGCATGCTTATGTGCAAACACGTGACACAATTTCACAGAAATTGATGCAGAGCTTTCAAAGATAAATAAAACTCTACAGAAAATGTGGAAATAATACAATAAGATATTCTCGTATATTCAGTGATTCCTCCTTTCAGAACCAATTGACAAATGAGGGTGTATGTTAATATTTAATTTAAAACATTTTCAAGATTTACCTTTTCCCAGTAGTAATGTTCAAAAGCACCTGGTTAGTGTACTGCAATCGTTCCAGACTGACCAGCTTGTCAAGATATCGAAAGCGTGCTACCTCCCCAGGGGCCAGGTAAGCGAATGGGAAGTAAGTGAAGTCACAAGGCCGCTGGAATGCCGTCGAACTGTGTCATGTCCTGAATAAATCCCCGTCAGACCTGAAACAGGCTCAATTTCTTTCCAGGACTGCATTAGTCTCCTGGAACACGTGCAACTCAGCTCGAGATTTGTAGTTTGTCATGAACCCATTCAAGGTATATGTAGATATGAGATCATGGCACTGAGTTTATGGTGCGTGACGTTGCTGGGAGTTGAAAATTTCGTTTACTTATGTGTATACATGATTATATGGATAAAAAATAAGGCCAAAGCCGCCATATACCTCTAAATTTTCTGTGTTTGTTTTGCTATGCTTAAATACTTCTTTGTTTGAGTTTTTGGCGCAAAGTTACACAAAGGGTCATCTGAATATAATTGTTTCTGATTTTAAACTGCTAGACCAGAAAGAAAGCAGATAGTCAACAGTACCCACCGTCAACTTTTGGGCTATTTATGTCTGACCGAATAGTGAGATTGGACCGTCACTCTTATGAAGCATCCACGGCCACAAAGTATGAAGCGCGGTTTTAGGATAATCACGCGTCAATCACGAATTCTCGGATTTACATAGTAACATCTAGGCCACACTCGGACTATGTTTAAAAGCACTTTCTCATCTGCGAAAGCTGGATGGGTCAAGGTCGCCGTCTTCTGAACTCGGTGTTTAGGAAGTAACAGATCAGGCTTATTTATTAAGAAACTTCCATATTTAAAGGAGGACGTCTGCTTGTTTTTACTACTAGTACATTAGGTCAAGGATGAATGGATATGAGTCTGTGAACTTGACCTGGTGGGCATATAATGATATTGCACATTACAGATACATTTGAGACACTTTATTCTTGATGTTGTATTATATACATATATATATATATATGACTACGAGATAAAAATGATGCAGCCAAAGCAGATAAACTTTGAAGCAGTATAACACTTTCGGGAATTTATCATTTTGATATACTTCTATAATTGAAATGTTCTAAAGTCTAGGTTTTAAGCTACGTGTGGCTCTGAAACTATCATAAAGACTGGATTTTAGTCTACCTGAGATGAAAGTTTCCTTGGTTTGTGATTCTCGCTTATTTTATATAGTAGCAATAATAAATGTAAATAAAACGATGTTTTGACAAATAAAGCCAGATGATGATTTCACAAAAGGAATTATCAACTCTATCTGGAATTATTATCAGGTAGATCAAGAAAGATGTCGAATAACTAACAAAAAAAGAAGATAAATGTTACGACGCAACATCGCAGGATTTTGTTTCTAGTTGTGTAATTGTTACATTAACTGACTGCATAAAGAATTGAATAGTTTCTGGTGGGAGTATAAACACTTGTTTGTAAAAATAAGGTTGAATAAATTCCATATTTAAATTGATTTAATATTAAAGCATTCAGCTAAATCAATCCCAATACACGGAGTTGATTCCTTAATGGATCATAAGAACGGTGGCAGTGAATTAATCAACACTAATAAACACACTAGAATGAAGTAATATGACTTATTTAGCTACATCATGATGCACACGCTAGAATGAAGTAATATAACATATTTTAGGTACAACTTACCCGAGGCTTTGTTAAGCAAAAATCATGACGACTAGGATTTTACCTATGTCAATATTATACTTTGTTACTAGCACATTAATTAATTACATCATATAGGTCGACCTGGGTCAATAAAATATCGACAATGTAAGTGTGATGGTTACAAGACTCACTATATCTATATATTTTTTTATACTTGCCCCCTCATGAAGTGAAATAATCAAATTATAAAGCCAACTTTTAACAACTGTATAGCAAAGTTCATTGTTTAGATGGACCATTAAACACATGCAACACCCAATAGCTTGTTTATTTAATACATTTAATTAGCATTGTGTTATTGTATCTTACAATAAATAGCGTATGTCAAAATCCTTCCTCGTAATTTTTACCTAGATAGTGTTAATAAAATAACGAGCATATTACTGTGAGCTATATTTTCAATGCTTTAATTTAAATTTAGCTAGAGGACGCTTTAAGTTAAGATCATGTATTGTTAGCGGCAGAATTTTAGATGATGTCCAGTAACTTCAATAAAAGCCTAGATGTGAGATATCATATATAGATTCGAGTGAGCCAGTACATGGAAGTTAATAGTGAATGAGTTTTGAGTCAATCAGTTTAGTCCAGTGAAGTATTACAATAAGTGCTAGTGATCGCGTTTATTCAGTTACTTGATCGATCAGCCGCAAAAATGTACAAATACTAGTCGTAGTTCCGTTTAGCGAGGTATTTCCGTTTGAACATCACTTGTAAACTCAGGCCTAGAACTTACAAAATGTAGAAACATTAAGGAAGAAATAAACTAATTTGTTATCGTTACGTGAACTGTACTTCGATTTACTTTCACCAAATAATTTAAAGGTACTCACCCAACGAAAGAACAACGGTACAACAATGTGATTTTACAAAATGCCTGTGGGTTGGTAAGATTCTTACACTTTCCAAATGTAGCTACCCTTTTAGTTTTATTTCCAAGATCCGCGTCTTCTCTAACGAACAGGACGTACGTAGTCTTTTGTCAAACTTGTATCTTTACATCCAAAAAATTATTATCTTTAACGAAAAAACATTGATAAACAGTATGAACTTTGGCGGATATCAAGTGTCATTTATTAATGTTCGGTACTGCTCTAAAGGTCGTTTTTTTTTGTTTTTTTTTGGAAACCTGTACCAAACCGAGGTCTTGTAGACAGAGTTTGTTTTGTCTGAGTTCGCTGAGTGAATACTTTAACTACAATTACAAATAACGAATTTCACATCATAGTCGTTTGTAAACGTAATATGTTGCAAACAGAATCTACCATCATTATTATTGTTCAGATTTGCATAAAATTGTTACGTTCTCTAGAAAAATATTGTTACATCTCCGTTCGTTAGTTAATTTTCCGTAAATCCGTTCCGACGAAACTTTAGCGACACAAGTCCTTTCTTAATAAAACTGGTTTATTCTTTATGAATTTAACTTTGCGATACACTTAATTTCAACAGTCGCGCTATAACAAACGCTATAATTCTCAACGAACGTCTCACGTGCTCGACTTCAACAATACTCAGTTCAATTACACATTCTCTGACTGCAGTTCAATTACTCATTGTTCCGTCACGTTGTGACCGTCTTATATATATACCAGCTACCCCCA
>NW_013667941.1:112443-113218 GCF_000517525.1 Limulus polyphemus
AACTTTGCGATACACTTAATTTTAACAATCGCGCTATAACAAACGCTATAATTCTCAACGAACGTCTCATGTGCTCAACTTCAACAATACTCAGTTTAATTACACATTCTCTGACTGTAGTTCAATTACTCATTGTTACGTCACGTTGTGACCATCTTATATATACCAGTCTACCCCCAATCTAGTAGTCTCCCGATAATTCACGAAGGTTCGAGAAGGACGTGGCGTGATACTAGTCACGTGACCTCGCTGACGCAACAATATTATAAAACGTATATATCTTACGTGAAAATAAAAAAATGGCTTCATTGAAACAGATACATGTAAATAGATATTTCTACAATAATACCTGTGATCCAGCTGGGGCTAAATAATCATTCATATATTTTACTATGCCATAACACCTCCTGCATTTAAAAGTACTACATACGAAATTATAGTAATATTAAAATATTTTACTATGGATAAATTACTGTGATACAAGTATCAAAATGAAAAAAAAACTACAAATTTAAATCCATGTATATAATATTTATCAAAATAAAAACAACAAACTTATTAGAATTGCTTTCTTTGTTTTCACGCTGTTCTCTACAGCTGTAGTAATGAAAAGTTTAATAAGCTAATAAAGAGGGATGTGATTAACAGTCTTATCGCTCTTAGTATTATGTAATATCACACCTATTAAGTTTGTATACGTTACATAAAATTCGAGACCATAAGGTATGATAATAATTATACACCTAAAATCAATAAATATTTTTATACTGTTGCC
>NW_013667941.1:114218-115412 GCF_000517525.1 Limulus polyphemus
ACCGAACAAGGAGTAAAGTTAAGGTAAGATAGCGCTCAGCAGTTACTACGTGATTCGAGATCAAAATCACACAAATCCATTAAATTAAGCATATGATAATGTGCCTTTATATTTAATTATGAAATTATTTCACAAATGTGCTTTAAATATTTTACAAAAGTAAATTGCTAATTGCTTCACTTACCGTTTTGAGGTCAACAATTCTAATTTTTCTTTATTCAGTATTTTGAAAGCAAACTTCGGAGAAGAAACTGGGATCACTAAAAAAAAATCAACGGTTTTAACGCCTTGGCGGATGCTTTCCGTTTATTCTCAATTCTAGTGACTGTATAACAATGAGACTAGTTAAAAATGTTTTCAGCTCCGCCCTTATTTTTTGACGTCATTGGAAGACACAAATACATATACACTGATATGTCTGCGCGTCAGCCTTATCTTATGGAACAGACTGACACTTGATATGAAAAGGTTTGTTCATGCTAACTTCGGTGTTGTTTTTTTTTTCTCTTGATAATAACATAAAGTTGCCATAGGCAACAAAATTACATTATTTTTCACCAAAAATTGTGCAATATAGTTGTTTTATCAATAAAATGTTACTTTACTCTTTACAACATCTTCCCAATGTCTCAACAGCATGTGTGAGGGATGATAGTGCTAAAGAAAAATAGGGTTTCGATACCCGTGTTGGGCACAACACAGATAGCCCATTGTGTAGCTTTTTGCTTGATCATATTTCCATACGTTGTTGAGATTAGATGTTTGGAAAAAGCTTTTATCTTTATCAGCAGTAATCGCCTCGTCAGTTGAACCATAGCGATCCTTATCCACTCAATTCTCAGAAATTATATTTAACTAAGCTGTATGCGTCTCTATTCAATTTAATCTAAAATAAATATTTTTCAAGTATATGACTATTTATCGGAAGGTCGACTGATGGAACTTCTGTTATTAGTAAATGCTACGAAAAAAAATGAAATACCTTTAATATTTGAGGCGTAGACAAAAAGAAAAAGCGGACAAAGGAGTGAAGCAAGCCGATAAAAGCGCTACTGTCATCAAATATGTCATTGAAAACACAACAAGTGATTGCATTTTGAGGAGCTGCTAATTTGAGGCGTTTAATGTGAGCAGTACAAAACGCAAGTTGAAATAGAGTATACTGTTTATTTATGAATCTGTTAAACTGGTAGG
>NW_013667941.1:116412-123901 GCF_000517525.1 Limulus polyphemus
AGTCAGAAAGTATTGTTGAAGTTAACGTTTGTTATAGAGCGACTGTTGAAAATAAGTGTATCGATAAAGTTGTATTCGGAAAGAATAAACCAGTTTTATTTAAGAAAGGACTTGTGTCGCTAAAGTTTCGTCGGAACGAAGTTACGGAAAATTAATTAACAAACGGTGACGTAACAATACTTATTGCAGTGCTGTTGAAGACACTTGAGTAAAGTGGCTTTTCTGATATGAAATTACAATGCACAAAAGGGATTCAAATACATTAAAACTCAATTGTTTATAACATTGTTCCATGACAATTAACACACCATTTCTAGAAATAAACTGCCTAAACCCTTCATTTCCTCAAAAAAACACGTTTTCAACTGATTGTAACTTTTACTTTTCATCACTAAAATGTATAATTACAGTGATGAAAAGAAAGAATAATGAATAGTGAAGTAATTTAGGTCATTGGTGATTAGTAAAAGACTATATCACACAATGCAAACGTTGTCAACTAATTCATTAGTTATCTAAATAAACCGAGTTCATTAACCCATCTTTCTTGTAAGTAAACTGTGTCAGTTAACCAATTCGTCCTCCTAATAAACAGTGTCAACTAATCCAGCATTTCTCCAAATAAGCAGTATCAATTAACTTATCAGTCCTCCAAAATAAGGCATGTTACTTAACTCATTAATTCTTAAATAAACGTTGTCCATTAACATACCAGGCCTTTCAGTAAACAGTATTAATTAAAATTTTTAAATAGTTCATTACTTGTCCAAATATAGCATATCCGTTAACACATTGGTCGTTCTAATAAACCATATGTATTAACGTAAGATTCCTTTGAATCAATAGCGTCAATTAACTAATCATCTTTCCATATAAAGCGTATTCATTGGTCCATCATTCTATCAAAGAAAGCGTGTCAGCTAACACATTTCCTGTAAATAATATAAAATTTTTATTACTTTACAGTTCTTAATGCGACACATTTTAATATCTTTAAAATAAATTAAAAACATATAGTTCCCTAGACCAGGTCTTTTACATAGAAAAACAATTTTTAAGCGGTATAAGTTTTAATCCTTCATGAGAAACAAATTAAGTCTACGGATTTACAACCCAGAAATCGGTGTTCGATTCCTCGATGTGAAAGAATGCAAAACCCCATTGTATAGGTTTACACTAAGAAAATAACAATGACTACCTACAGGTTCGTGGAAACTCTTCACAATGCTTCGCACGCATACGTTGTTTGGAAAAGGTTAAATACTTACATGATAGTTTGTTAGCTTTTCACGAGGGGGCGCTAGAACTAAGGTATTTATAAGTTATCTAAAAGTTTTAATCTAAAGTTGGAAACGTCGTTTATATAAATTCACACCTCAGCTTTGATACTACTTTTATGACAGAAGTACACTCTTATTAGTATTGTAGAAAATATAATACAAAACAAATAAAATATAATGAATTTCACACAGTTTTGTATTGTACTGTCATACTATTTTATATACTACGAACCGAACTTGTTTGTTTGAAGTTAAGCACAAAGCTACACAATGGGGTATCTGTGCTCTGCCCACCACGGGTATCGAAACCCGGTTTCTAGCTTTGTAAGTCCACAGATATACCGCTGTGCCACTGGGGTGCTGAATAGAACTAAGAGTAAAGTTAACGTAAGATAGCGCTCAGCAGTTACTACGTGGAGAAAAAAAAGCGGACAAGCAAGCGAAGCACGCTGATAAAAGCGCTACTGTCATCAAATATGTCATTGAAAACATAACGAGTGATTGCATTTTGAGGGCCCCCAGTAGCACAGCGGTATGTCTGCGGACTTACAACGCTAGAAACCGGGTTTCGATACCCGTGGTGGGCAGAACACAGATAGCCCTTTGTGTAGCTTTGTGCTTAACTACAAACAAACAAACAAAAGCATTTTGAGGAGCT
This sequence comes from Limulus polyphemus, assembly GCF_000517525.1. Lineage (NCBI taxonomy): Eukaryota > Metazoa > Arthropoda > Merostomata > Xiphosura > Limulidae > Limulus > Limulus polyphemus. The sequence continues at coordinate 118,351 of NW_013667941.1, forward strand.
GCTAATTTGAGGCGTTTAATGTGAGCAGTACAAAACGCAAGTTGAAATAGAGTATACTGTTTATTTATGAATCTGTTAAACTGGTAAGTTAATTGTTTAGTAAGAGAGTTTGTTAGTCAATTTGTAAGTGACAATTTAGAGTTATTTGTGAAGTTAGGTTTATTTCTTGGTGGACGTCAGTTACGTAAAACCTCGTTCAAAACATGTTATTTGTAAAACTCTTAGTTGTAGTAAAAATAAATAAATATTTGTTGTCTTTAATAAATTGAACTTTCTATCATTCGGTTTACCGAATAATCCCCCCCCCCCCACACACAACAAAAAAGGACAAAGAATAAAATGTATTACAACGATATAAAATAATCCAAGACCATTCTGTTACAACTTCATTCACTGGTTTCGTTAAATATTATCACTCTTCAGGTGTTTAAGACAACTTAAAATCCTGCGTCAGTCAACTGATCTCACGCACAGATGTTTATGTAACTGGTTTCCTGACAGCGTCATTCTTCAGGTGTTATACAACTGTAAATCTGGTATTTCAGCATTTGTCAACCTATTTCTTGAACAGATGTTCCCGAAAAACTGGTTTACTTCTAATAAAGTTGATTTTAAGCTTAGACTTTTGGATTAATTTGAGTATGAATATTGTTATAGGCCATATTTTTAATATTTTAATTTAGATGTTTTGTTTGTTGTGTCTGGAAATTTCTTGAGTTTTAAAACTAACGTGAAATCATAAGGATATGACATCTGGAATTCTATAAAACTTTGGGGGGGGGGCGGGAGATAGTATAACAAAATCTACACATCAAAAGATTGTTAGTTAGATGTTTATTTTGTTAATAAATGGATCAGTTAGTCATTGAGTGAGTTAAAAATAATTTTTCAGTCAGCGATTTAGTCAATTGATTAGTAAGAGAATTTGTTATCGAGTGTGTTAGTTACCCAAGCGACGAGCTTGAGAAGCTATCGAAGTCGGTCGTACCAACCCTACCGTGTTCATTGTATTGATAGTTAAGCCTGAAAGTGCGAGTCTTTACAAAGGCCTTACAGTCTTTGAAGGCCAGTTACTTCAAGCATATTGATACATTTCACATTGGATACATGAATGGAAACTTGATGTATACTAAGATTTCAGTTTTATGTTTCAATCATAGAGGCTACGAGAATTTTGAAATGAACTGCTATTTTTTTATATTAAAATACAGTATTTCTCAATCCAAGTTGTTATTTAATGCTTACATGACATTTGTAAATAACGTGTCTTTATGAATAATTCAGAAAATATATATTTATGTCAATACTAAAATGCTGTTATTAGCGTTGTTGCCAAAGTAAAATAATCAACGTAGATAAGAATTTTAACCTGATTTTGAGAAATCACAATCCATACATAATAATGGATGAAACTTATTAGAGGTAACAATTAATGGGTTCCAAGACCTTCACCAGTTTATTGTTAATTACAGAAAAATTGACTTGGGCCCCTGCAGATCTTTTTCACTGAGTGACATATTTGTTCATATGAAAAAAAAAGTAGCCGTAAGAACCCACATGAGACAGCACTTTCACAATTGTTATTTCAGATGTAAGTGTTTAGAGCGTTTATTATCACTTTCATGTTAATCGTTTTTATTACATTTCGTGTGACTGAATATAGTAACAATATTCCAGATTTATTTATTTCGATGGTTTTTGTTCCGCCTTTTCCAGTCTCAGAGATAGAAAAATAATGGTAAAATTTCAAGATGCGATACCTACTTGACTCTCATTACTGTGTTTCTACTTGAAGTTATATTACAGATAAAGCTTTTATGTTGAACTACCCCTCACGATCGTTTTTCTGTTTGACACTTATATTTCAGATAAAATTTCCATGTTGAACTGTTCCTCACGATTGTTTTTCTGTTTGACACTTATATTTTATATAAAGTTTCCATGTTGAACTGTTCCCCACGATTGTTTTTCTGTTTGACACTTATATTGTAGATAAAGCTTTTATGTTGAACTGTTCCCCACGATTGTGTTTCTGTTTGACACTTATATTGTAGATAAAGCTTTCATGTTGAACTGTTCCCTACGATTGTGTTTCTGTTTGACACTTATATTGTAGATAAAGCTTTCATGTTGAACTGTTCCCCACGATTGTTTCTCTGTTTGACACTTATATTGTAGATAAAGTTTTCATGTTGAACAAATGCTCTTTCTTTTTTTTTTTGACACACGCTACAGTAGAGATCTATTTGCAGAAGCATCTGAACCTCTAACTAAAGTTTCGCACGATTCGTAGTTAAAATTACTTAAGAGTGGTAGAGAATTAACGTGAACCATTGTTGATATAATAAATATAGTTTACAATAAACGACTCGAACGAGAATCGACCCTCCAGCTTTCTACGGTATTATAGTCCCCGTTCCATATTTCCCATATCTTTTGGTCTTAGCACTTCAAATGAATAAAGGAAATATGCAGTACTTCTTTTACAGTCTCTCGTCATAAGAAATTACTAGATTAGTTTTAACATTGACAGACGAGTAGGGGCATAACTTAGGTTTGAGCATGGGGGTGTTCAGTTATTCTGACCCAAAAACGTTGTATTTTGTCCAACAGCAACGGCTTCCCTCATGTATATAGGTGGCGCGTGCTGTTTAGTGTAAATGTGAAATAGACAAATGACAATTCACCTGCTACCAACACGATGAATTTTCAAATTACTTTAACTAAGTTTAGATTATCTGTTTATTCAGTCCGGCAATAGCCACCTATTGGCTAAAAACGCCTCTTCATCTTGAATGTACAGTATCTAATAGCTTACACAGGTCGAAAAAGTTGTCTGGTAAAGTTTGGCAAGCTGCCCAACAGGAGAGAAAAATTCAGTGATTCCCGTGATGAATAATTTGATCGTTCATTGACGTAACAAGATACTCGTCAATGTAACATGTGCAGCAGTAAGTGTTACAGTAGTTCGACATCGAAGTTTTTTATTGTTATTAGTAGTAGTAGTATTGTGTTTAGTGTCTCGCATTCGTCTGGTAGGTTGCCCAACATATCGTTGTTCTGCCCGACGAAAGTATCTAGTGTCATTGCTGACACTGTGGTGGAGGTTGCACTGCCCACACACTCCGGTAGTTATGTCCGTGAAGATGCATGTTCCATGTTACATATCCAACACGTAGTTTCGGGCTGTAAATGGTCAACTCTTATTCGATTAATTGACAAAATTAACTGAACGGCGAGGAGAGAAAGCGACGAGAAGTACTGTAAACAACACATCAATTAGGGCTCAGAGATATAAAAAAAAACATAAGAAAAACAATGAAACAGGCTGTTTACAAAGAATTCTATCTACGCATACTTATTCAATCAAAGTTGGCGTCATTGGCCCGTAAAATTATTTTATTTTATTCCATTTTTACCTAGGTATAATTTTATACGTATGAAAAATATGACCTAACGTATTATGCTTTAAAAGTAATGCCTTGTAACGCTCTAGGCTCATTGCTCTCATACTGTTTTAACTAATGTCCCTTCAATAACTTTGCTTTGTTTTAAGTTAAGCACAAAGCTACACAATGGACTCTCTGTGCTCTGCCCACCACGGGTATCGAAACCCGGTTTCTAGCGTTATAAGTCCGCAGACATACCGCTGTGCCACTGGAGGGCCCTTCAATAACTATCTAAACAGTGTTGTAATGAAATATAAATTTTGGCTAATGAAAAAAAATATTTATGTACAACTTGAGGGTAGAATGAGTTTATCAGAAGATTGTCTCGGGCTTCTTCGAATTATTTAACAGATTCGACCAAAGTATATAAAAACTGCCCGTCCTTGGTCTAATTTCTTTATCTTTACATCAATACAAATAGCTGTGGGTGAAGGTCGACTAGATCCTCCTTGAACCAAGCCTGTCCTAATCCTTTGGCATTCCTTCCGTCCTCAATGTCAGAGGAAATTGATCTGTGTGAGTGAGCACGCACAACTGTAACTTGTATAGTTCTCGGCGACGAAAAACAGATTCACGTGTAAACTGACTGACTTATGATATTTACTCAGAGAAAAATTGGTATATTGGGTTGACAAGGACTTAATTTCAAAAATAATTAAAAGGTGCCAGATTGTCGGTCGGTCTGCCTGGGTCGGTGTTGTTGATCGCGACCCCCCTCTCTCTCTCCTTGACTATTTTATTAACTGACAAATGCTACACGATTAATTCACGAGATTAGTGCACAAATATTGAGACTAATTATACTAATCCTTTTACCCTCACCAGGGCCATGTCCATGAATTTTAAACTTATAGCATTTAATGCTATTCACCACTTTACTTTAGTCTTAGTTTGATCGCATAATAGTCCACAAACAGTTCGCTGGCAAACACCACTTTTCACTAGAGCAGTGTTTCCCAAACTACTATCAACTATGTATGTTGATAGGTGCTACGTGAGAAAAATCGTGATTTTAAATTTTAATAAAATATTTAACACTTTTTGTACGATCATAACTTATTATGAAATTATAATTAGATAATATCGAATTTCGCATTGAAGAAGAATTATAGAAGATGCCATATCTATTCTACATAATATCTTAGTGGAGAGGTTTGTACCTAAAATATATTATAAGTATAAAAAATGTAAAAATTTATTAATATGTAATTTGATTAAATAAATAAATGAATAATATACAAATCTAGAGGACGCTGCGCACGCAACATACTCTCTATACCGATATTTCACGTGTCTAGTGTTCCAGAAGATTTTTTTCAGCTGAAAAGTGTTCCATGGCCAAAAAAGTTTGGGAAACGCTGGTGTAATTAAAAAACCTCTGTAAGGTAAATGTTTACTAGGTTCAAATGGGGTATATATATCAATCGTTTACAAGACGCCAGCTCTTATGATGTTAAACGACTTAATTGGTGAAGCACGTTATCTTGATGGATGGACGAGGGGTGTGATGATACAAGATGTTATTGATTATAAACTGGAATAATTAAAACTCAACGTCTCGCCAGTATTCACCTGACACCGTGTGATTGTTAAAATCACTTAATTCTTTGATGTCCCTATACGACATCCCGTTACAAGTGTGTGTAATGACATTATTTACTGTACGTCCTTGTAATTAAAGACTGGTGTAATTAAAATTATCACTATTATTGTAATGTAATCAAGCTATCACATAGTAAGGTATACTTTGTTAGCGTAGGCGTTTTACATTAACGAGACTTGTCGTCTTAAGTTACTCTCTAACTTGGTAATACGGGAATAAGACATCAAGTATAAAAGTTATTGAGAAATTTACGATACTTCAAATACGGAAAACATAACTGATGAATACTTAAAAGTTGTTCTTATAAGTTAACTATTCTACCCAGAGTTGAATCCAGACCTTTCCATTGAAGGAGGGGGGCATGCGAATTAAATTATTTCAAGTTAACTATTCTACCCAGAGTTGAATCCAGACCTTTCCATTGAAGGAGGGGGGCATGCGAATTAAATTATTTCAAGTTAACTATTCTACCCAGAGTTGAATCCAGACCTTTCCATTG
>NW_013667941.1:124778-125855 GCF_000517525.1 Limulus polyphemus
GTACGATCATAACTTATTATGAAATTATAATTAGATAATATCGATTTCGCATTGAAGAAGAATTATAGAAGATGCCATATGTATTGTACATAATATCTTAGTGGAGAAGTTTGTACCTAAAATATATTATAGGCAAATAAATCTAAAAATTCATTAATATCTAATTTGATTAAATAAAAAATTAATAATATACAAATCTAGAGGGCGATGCGCGCGCACACATACACTATACGCTGATATTTCACTTTTTCTCAGCTGAAAAGTGTTCGGTGGCCAAAAAAGATTGGGAAACGCTGCACTAGAGCAATTTATCAGATGCGTATTTCATACAAATAGCCTAACAATATACTTTTGATACGTTAATCTAGGTGATATAGTAAGATCTGGTTAGAAGTGACTTGCGATATTGATGTATTGTGTCTTGAATTTTTAGGTGAGGAGAGAGCTCGTGAATGTATGAATTATGTAAGTAATTATAGGTGTGAAATATTTTTTAGTTATCACGATGAGTAGAGTACTGCTGTCTTGCTAATTTTAATATTCTCTGATGAAGTCGATAAATGTGTATTTGACTGCTTCTATTATAGGGTTGTTTTCTGTATTTGTAAGTAAAGTTTCTGGTGTTTTTGATATGTCTGTGTACGGGATTTTGTTGAACGTTTGTTTGATTTGTATTTATGTTAGATTGTTGTTCGGTAGATCTTTTCAATAGTGACTGTGTTTATTTATTTGGATGAGATGTAGTTGTGAGCGTACTGCTGCTACATAAGTATTAGGTCGTCAAGAAATTAATGTCACGTTTTGGAACACTTTCATTAACTACCCTCCAAAAAACGTAAATCATGAACAATCGTTAAACGAACCCACTAAACGTCACGTTAGTGTAGCCCAGTGTTCGGCAACCTTTTTTGATCACGGGTCAATTATTTTTTTTGTTGAAAAATTTAGCATTGTGTTGGGTCAGTGATAATCATATAATTATTAATACCGGTACATGTATTTTAAATGTGTATGTTTATTTACATACAAAAAATAATAATAGTTCGACCACTTTGATATTTTCCCCTGAAATTGATC
>NW_013667941.1:126746-130997 GCF_000517525.1 Limulus polyphemus
ATGAACTGCATTCAGAGATAAAGACGGACAATTGAGTTAAGCGTAGTAGTGACCGTAAGTGAGTGTGTGAATCATTGTAAATTATAGCGTGTGTTTAAAGTGACTGTGGTAATTAAGTGTATTACAAAGTTGAATTGAGAAAGAATAAACTAGTTTTATTTAAGAAAGGACTTGTATCGCAAAAGTTTCATCTGAAACTAATTATACGGGAAATTAACAAACGACCAGAGGCGTAACAATATTATGTTGCATGATTATGACATCGTTGACGATTACACAAGTGACCTTAAGCCTAGAAAACTTGATAGTTCAGAAATCATTCACGATGTACTATATTTCTTTATCTTCTTTGTTGTATTAAGTTTAGTCACTTTAACAATAAAGTAATTATATAGCTAGCAACGTTATTCCATCAAAGATACATATATATAAATTTCCAGTCACTTTTGTATTACATACAACCAAATCTTAACGTGCGTGAGTGAAATAAAACCTTTTCCACAATGGTTTGGTTTGAATTTCTCGCAAAGCTACACGAGGGCTATCTGCGCTAGCCGTCCCTAATTTAGCAGTGTAAGACTAGAGGGAAGGCAGATAGTCAACACCACCCTCCGCCAACTCTTCGGCTACATTTTTACTAACAAATAGTGGGATTGACTGTCAGATTATAACGCCCCCACGGCTGAAAGGACGAACAGGTTCGGCGACGGGGATTTAAACCCGAGACCCTCAGACTGCGAGTCGATCGCCTTAACCACCAGGCCTAAAACAGTATAACGTCCCCACGGCTGAAAGGGCAAGCATTTTCAGTGACGGCGATTCAAACCTGTGACTCACAGATTGCGAGTCGAGCGCCTTCACCACAAGGCCATGTCATGCCCTCCACAATGGGTAGATTGTCGTATGTACCACTGCACAAAAACTTAAATTGCTGTTAACGGCGATACATTGACATTAACGGTTTTGCGTTGGCAAAACAACAATAGCAACTACATTGTAATTCTATTCATGCAGATGGCAGCTCTTATGATCCCTAAATGTAATTGGAATTTACGGGAAATTCATAATACTTAGGGATAACTTGCAATGTACTTAACGATATTTCTTTTACAAAATTGCAGCCAGTTCACTGGAAGATGCACCCATATTTGTCTGACTCTGGAAATGTCATTAATTGCACTTTGCACGTTTTTCTTCTTCTTCAATTAACCATAGGGTTATCACAATATGCTTCCTGAATTCTAAATCAACTGTTGGATTGAATATCAATTACGTCGTTGCTAAGTACGTCATTATCAATATTGCTGATCGGTGTTTATGCAAGCATTTCGATGAAAAGTGAACTAGATGTTTAAGAAATGGATATAAGACATGCTAAAGAAAGTTCGAGCAATATGAAATTCCAGGACCATTAACGTATAAATGTATGCTATCAGCTCCCTCAATAAAGTTAGCAGGTTGATTTCTCTTGCATAACTGAGCTTCTCATCAAGTAGGAAGTATGATCTAGCTAGAATATCTGACATTTGCTTCAAGTAGAGAGATTGATTTGACTGGCATATTTGACAACTTCTTCAAGTAAGGAGATTGATTTGGCTGGCATATTTGACAACTTCTTCAAGTAAGGAGATTGATTTGGCTGGCATATTTGACATTCAAATAAAGTAGGAAGATTGATTTGAAAGAACTGACTTTCCAACGTTGAAGATACAGACGAATTTTTGGCTGGATGAGCTAGGTGTCCAAAACTGACCATGGTGCCAAAAATATAGCTTCTTATGAAGAGTGAATTATAATGTGTGTGGTGTTTTTTCTTCGTGTTATAGTTGAAAAGTTCCATACACTTTCAGCTGAGCAGATTCTCGAGTAATTACAGGCAGATCACCTATATAAATACAAACTTCCGCCAGTTTCTGATATAAAGAACTATGTGACCCAACTGTAAAAGCACAATAAACAGAGACAAACATGTTTGACCAATCATCAGGATAGCACTGCACAACAAGGCGAAACAACGTTATAAAAAGTACAGGGTGGGGTGGAGATGTTTTTACCAGTGATATACACATCAGGACGACAAACTTGAAAGTTTGCACTAATAGCACCATGCTGCCAAATGGTACTTGTTCTAGTAATAATGCTGCCGATTTGTCAACACCGAAGGTTAGACATCGAGGTATGCTCTATTTTGGTTGTTTCATAGTGTTGTCGAGAAAATTTGGCATGTCAGAGGCAGTCATTTGGTTGAAAGAACACCAACCTAACATTAGCGAACCTTTCCCAAACGACTATCACATTCGATTAAATGTCTCATTGTTTCCTAGAATACATAAGACGACTGGTAAACTTCCTACTGTGGAAGTGTTATGCACATTTTGTTTATTTATTATATAAGTACAGTTTCACTCTTATGGGATCCCAGTAGCTAATACTCACCCTCCCCCTACATTTTGATGCCCCCCAGTGGTACAGTGGCATGTCTGCGGACTTACAACGCTAGAAACCGGGTTTCGATACCCATGGTGGGCAGAGAACAGATAGCCCTTGTGTAGCTTTGTGCATAATTAAAAACAAACAAACAAATATACATTTTGATACAAAGCATATAATTTTTATTTCATATTGCGTAGATATGCGTCTTTCGAACTCAAAACATATAATGCCTGGTCACGTTGAAATATATTATAATCTACGTTTATTTCTCTACTAGCGCTTTCTAGTAATGTATAATGCTTTGAAAAGTGATGAGCATCAGGGCAGAGGTCCGCCACCCAGTGGCACAGCAGTATGTCTGCGAGCTTACAACGCTAGAAACCGGGTTTCGATACCCGTGGTGCCTAACTTCAAACAATGGCAGAGGTCCCGTGTTTGGAGCTTCATGACCAAAAGATGTATCAGAAGTTTTTAATGCAACCTTCGTATAACAATCGACATCAATGTCACATTGACTCAAATAAAAGAACGCAATAAATCATTTTTTTAATTCTGTCAAAGCAAGTGAAAAAAAAGTATGTTCTCGCGATTCGGCTGCCAAGTTTAAAAAAAAAAACGTTAAAAGCAGTTTTATATCAAAAAAGCAACAATATATATTTTTCTGTTTTGATTTTGTAAAGTTGTAAACTTTCACATATTTATTAACAGTTCTGGATCCAGGCGGGAAATTATCTTTCTGCTATAATAATGACCTTTAATAAACTTTATACAAAAATCTATACTAATAATGGCTAGTGTTTAACATACTTGGACTACTGTGTATTCGAGGATTTGTGATTCGCGTTCCGTTGCCTCTTAAATTGTGTTCTGCACCTTGGAGCTGTTGATGCGCTATAAGATTCACGGTCAAATCCTACTATTTAGTGAAGCAAAAGTAACCCAAGAACTGGCGATGGGTGCTGTTGACTAGCTGCTTTCCTTGTAGTGCAGTGGTTCCCACCTTGTGGTAAGCGTACTTCATGGGATAAGCGGAAACCTTTTTGGGGATAAGCGAGAACCTTTGAAAAACATTAAAATGAAAATAAAATCCATCTCTCAGGGTTGGAGGGCAGTCTCGGGAAGTTACCAACGTTTCCACTAGCCAGCGCTCAACGTTCGCGTACTATTGACTCATCCTTGATTTCTTTCTTTTGACTTTTGAGTGTTGTTTTTTAAACCAGATTAAATGCCTCAGTGGTACGTCGCTGACTCAAAGGTCTGACTGTTGGAAACCACTATTTTTCTACCAGTTCAAATTTAGAGACAGCTCTTCTCGGATAGCCCTGGTATAGCTTTGCGTGAAAAATCTATATAAATTTTCCAAAAGTCTAATATACTTCGCTAAGCATCGTGTATATATTTCCGGGCAGCTACTTGGGTCAACTAATAAAGGTCGTCTCTAATCACACTGTAGTGTATTTTATGAGATAAGATTTTAAACGAAAAGGTTGCGCATGCGTCTTAATCATCGATAATTCCTCGAAACACTGAGTGCATCACAATATTTTCAAATAAGTTAGACATTAAATATTAGGACAAGGACAATGATTAAAGTAACTATATTCAATTATAGAAGTTTTACACATGCAGATAGTGGTCCATACTTACATGAAAATATCCATGGGTGTGTTTTATCCTCTGCTAACTTCCTGATGCCGTAGTGGTAGACCTTTACTATTTTCCAGCATCAGTGACGTTTTTCCTGTTAGTTGTGGTACAGAAGTAAGAATGGCAAAGAAGTTTAGTAATGTTTGCAGTACAGAATATTTACGTCAAAGT
>NW_013667941.1:131018-135476 GCF_000517525.1 Limulus polyphemus
AAAAGAAAGTTTTGTTTAATGTTTGTCAGACAGAAATAATTCGTCAAAGTCAAGTAGAGAAGCACTCTGTCTAGTGGTAAGTAATATATGTATATATATATATATAACATAATTAAATTAATTAGGTACAAGAGGTATAATTGATAATCGTTGCATTGTTACTTTATTATAAATTTTAGTCTATTACAATTTAAAATTTTAATGATACAGGGTTTATATTTTATGAATCTAATCAGAGATTACACAGTCTGTTGTGATTTTATATATTTTAATATATTTCATCAAGTTAATAATGGTTTACAACGTTTTTAACTTTTTATGATTTTACATATTTAAAATATATTATTTTTATGTATTCGATTTTATTTCTAAATGTTAATGTTTGTCCCACCAAACATGCTCGCCCTTTCAGCCGTGGGGGCGTTATAATGTGACGGTCAATCCCACTATTCGTTGGTAAAAAGTGTAGCCCAAGAGTTGTTGGTGGATGATGATGACTAGCTGCCTTCTCTCCAGTATGACACTGCTAAATTAGGGACGGCTAGCGCAGATAGCCCTCGTGTAGCTTTGTGCGAAATTCAAAACCAACAAATCCTCCTGTCAGCATTGTTTATGTAATTTATACAATTTTGCAAGATGAAACGGATGATACATTTTTGCGTGGAAAATCTAGAAATTACATTTTGAAATATAATATTCACAGGAATTGAAATTTCTCTTTTTAAAATGTGTACATATATATTTTCACATTACACTGTGAGGCATATGAGCACGTATAAGCAAGAAAACATGAAATATAAATCAATTTGAACAGCCTGTCTGATCGATAGAAAGATGGTGAAATAATTTTAAGTTTTTTAGCAATTAGAGTGTCAAGAATAAAAATTCCAACGCAGTGGAGCGAAAAACTTTATAAGCTTATGAAAAATGAATGTATAGTGTTTTGAAATGTCTTTTACTCAGAAGGTATTCCTATAGTTACATAGGAGCTTCAAGAATATGCATCTTTGATGCTACTCATTTATTCTTGTGAGTTATTTAGCAAGACAAGCTATTTGAAATACTATGAAATAAATGTGAAGCCTAATCTCAAATCTGCAACGAAATATTAAGTAAAACATCAGTATGATATGTTATTCCATATTTATTGAACAATGAATGTACACAGTTATTACATTTTGCAAATGTGAATTCTTCAAAGAATTAACTGTGATGATATGTGTTTTATGTATTTTTGTTTGTTGTTGGTTGTTTTTTTAACAGACGCGTCTGATTGCCGCTAGCATACAATAGTCCATGCGTCATTTTTGAATCCTCGTCCAATAGCTAATGGATGGCAGTAAAGTACTTGAGACAAGTTCAACCGTTACATCTACAGTGGGAACAAATGTATGAAGGAAATGAAAGGAGCAGGTTCGCTTCTTCTCCTGCTTCTTTATCGGGATTTGGTTTTGGTAGATCAGGGAGGGTCAGGTTCAATAAGACCTCTTCCTCCTGTCAGGCCCGGCATGGCCAGGTGGTTAGAGCACGCGACTCGCAATCTGCAGGTCGCGGGTTCGAATCCCCGTCCTACCGTGGGGACGAAATAATGTAATGGTCAATCCCACTATTCGTTGGTAAAAGAGTAGCCCAAGAGTTGTCGGTGGATGGTGATGACTAGCTGCCTTCCCTCTAGTCTTACACTGCTAAATTATGGACGGCTAGCGCAGATAGCCCTCGTGTAGCTTTGCGCGAAATTCAAAACCAACAAATCCTCCTGTCAGCATTGTGATTTAGGTGAATGTTTATGTTCATACAACATGAGGGTCGGAGTAAACCGCACATGCTCCGACCCCTTTCAGAGCAATGTCTATGTAGGTATCTGCATTAACATTCTTATGTTGTGCAAATCGTCGCTTATGTTCGATATTGCAAAGTCTTGCACTTGACGAACTGTTCAGTATATACCGACAACACATTTCACTCCTTTTAAAACTAATACAAGAACGTTTTACTTAAACTTACTTATTAAATATTTTTATCTTAGTCCAAACTATTGTGAGTTTTATGGTCTAGTATTAGGTGGTCTTATTATATTTCTATTTCTAAAATATATGTCAACATGCAAGAGATACTTGGGTCTATTTCCATCATGTATGTAGTAGCGATCAAATTCGCACAGCAGGTCGTTTTTAAACCATTTTTTATCCCGTTTCTCTAACCCAAAGTATTTTATCATTTGATCTTAAAATGTTATAAAGTAAACACGCACTTTTGTCATTGTTTGTTGTTAAGCGCAAAGCTACACAATAAGCTATCAGTGTTGTGTTCACTGCGAGTATCGAAACCCAATTTTTAGCGTTATAAGCCCTCAAATCTACCTCTGAACTATCGAGGGGGGATGCAAAAGAAGTGTTGAATAAAATCTTTAGAACTGCAACTGACCTTCTACAGCTTTGATTAAATATGTTTGGAAAAGACGAAACTATGTCACATTATTTAACAAGGAAACCAGGGCCGAGCGCTGTCCAATGGCTAGCGTATCGTACTGTGATTTGAAACTCTATGGTTCGCATCCCGTTACTACAGAAAGAAAAATGCGCTCCGTACTTTGGGGTCGTAGGTGCGCTATAAGAGTAACAGTCAAACCTAACTTTTTGGTCTGAGAAGAATAGACCAAGAGTTGGCTGTGCATTCTGTTTATTAGCTGCCTTCCTTCCAGTATCTTAATTCAAAATTATTGACAGCTAGTGCAGTTGGCCCTCGAGTTGCTTTCCGAGAAATTCAACATACTGTGATATATGCATACCATGCATTTTCTTCCTTCTTATTTTATTATTGGAATTTTTCAAAACTTTTCATTTATACAGGTGTGTGGGTAGTTTCCATATATTGCATTATTCAAGAAACTCGTTAAGTTACTTTCACACTAGCTACAGATTGTTCTGTGTCATTCATCTGTGATAACTTTTGTTTTCCTATGAGAAAAATAATTGGCTTGACGAGCCCTGGTATTGGGCGAAAGGCTTCGTCATCGTTGGATTTAGCAGAAACGGTGTAGTATAAATATTGTTACGCCTCCAGTCGTTAGTTGATTTTCTGTCACTTCGTTCCGACGAAACTTTAGCGACACAAGTCCTTTCTTAATAAAACTGGTTTATTCTTTCCGAATACAGATTTACAATACACTTAATTTCAACAGTCGCGTTATAACAAACGCTATATCTCACGTGGCCAACAATATTTTCTCTGACTGCAGTTCAATTACTTAATACACTGTTCCCCGTCACGTTGTGACCGTCGTATATATATATACAAGACTAACACATATCTAGTAAATGCTATGGCATTCTTGAAGGTACAGGATATTTCTAGAAAACTGATGGCGTGATACTAGTCACGTGACCTCGCTGACGCAACAATATAATTACTTTCTTCCTTACCTTCACACATAACTTCTTATAATTACTAATGTAGTCTTCTCCCGTTCACCGTGGTCACTTGACCTGCTTCAGGATCAAAAACACTAGCCAAGTGGTTCACCAAATCTTCTGAATGATAAGTAAAATTAATTCAAGTAAAATAAATAAATAGTTGTAATAGCGAACAAGATTGTGTTGACACAAATAAATAATTTGATATTCATAAAAATCATAAACTCCATTCTGACGTGCAATGCTTAAAAAAAAAAGACAAACAATAAATATTGTTCACACAGAAGCAGTTGTTGTTAGAGTAATTTATGATATAAATAACTCTCGACCACCACTACCTCTGTCGTATCCCAGCCAGCCTCATGAGTCCAGGTATTGAGCAATAGGTCTCGTCGGCATTGGATATAGCAAATAAGCAGATATTGTGTGGTTGACATGTTATTACATTCTTCTTTACTTTCACTTGTAGGTTCTTCTTATAAACAACTGTAAAGTTGTATATAGTATGTGAAGTTAGACACTTATATTTTCCATTGGCAGTCAAGTGATAACTTGAAGTTATGACCTCTTTTATGTTTTTATAGAAAGGACAAGTTACATGGGTAAGACTACTCGTTCTAAATATCAGCACAGAGACTAAGAAACTAGTTTCAACAAAGCCGTGTTGGAGTGAAGAGGCCACGTGAAAATGTTAAAATTTGTTCCCAATTTTTGTTCAGATTTTGTTCTTACATTAATTTAGCTACTATGCACAGTATTGTGTATTTTATAAGTTACGTATTGAGAATTTGAAATAATCCAAGGCCGCGTTAAATAATTAACTTTCAATAGTTGAACCGTGCCCTGGATTTAGTGTTTAGAAATATGCCGATATTTAATTTCATTTATGCTATTCTCCAATATAATTGATTCACACAGTTTTTGTTTTGACATAAATACGTTTCAATATATATATACAACACTATAATTTACAATAGCAAGTATTATGATTAATTATTACAAACAAAGTTTTATACACAGAAATTTCACTAACTTACAAATAGCC
>NW_013667941.1:136476-137755 GCF_000517525.1 Limulus polyphemus
AGGAAACGAAATTTTAATAATTTAATATTTGTGTTTTTTGTTGTTTGGTTTTTGTTAAGCACAAAACTACGCAATGGGCTATCTGTGCCCTGCCCACCATGGGTATCGAAATCCTATTTGTAGCGTCGTAAGCCTCTTGACTTAACATTGAGCGAATGAGTGGCCGTTTTTTTTTCTGTTATTTATTTTAATATTCAGTAAATAAAAAATATTTTGTAGTTGTTTAAAAAATCTAGCTCCTATAATGTGCGCAAGCTATCAAGAATTCCCTGAAAAAGAAACAGTTCTATTTGGGCTACTTCATTATTGTTAACTGGGAGTAACTTCGTCAGGTTTGAATGTGTAACTATAATGGTAGTTAACGAACATTGATAAGTTTACATTATTTGGGGTTTGTACTATCATCTTTGTTCATATATAAAATTTTCTAATTAGAACCTCTAACAGTGTTCCAAATGTTGAAACGTAAAAACACAGATCAGCTGTTTAACAGTGAGTATTTCATTCAGGAGAAGGGAGGGGGGCTTTATCATCTCTTGATTTACTTTTTTTTACCTCGGCCGAATACCTGGTAGACCTGTTAAAGGCTCAGTGTTGGTTTCATCAAAATCTACTCTTCTTCATATGCTAACTTGTTCTTTGGTGATTATCTATTCAGGCTTGGTCATTTCCACATCTGACTAATGGTATTTCAAATGCTGCAAAGGAGTAGTAATATTTAAACTGATATACTTGTTACGCTTTATCGTTTATCCTCCGTGTTTAATATGGACTTTATGAACATCAACTCGGTTTTGGAATTATGAATTTTTCTTTGAATTGTACAACCTCATCATATCACGACGCTGGAGCTTGGGCTTATCATCATTTACACCACACCACCATCTGGTCATCTTGCCACTGGAAAACTTGAGTACGGTATAATTTTGTAACAGAATGATGTATTATGGATACAGACATATTGTTACGCCAGCGGAAGTCGCGTGACGCTGGGAGCATGCGCGCTGGAGTTTCTCGAATTATCGGGGGATCCCGCGAATGTCCGAGTGTTTGCTAGATCCCCTCTTTTTTAGTATATAAGCGTGACAAAGAAAGCCAGCGATATAGACAGATAATTAAAGAAGCGAACAGTAATGACGGTAAGTAACGTGTGTGAATCGCTGTAATTTATAACGTGTATTATAAAAGTAGTTAATATTACGACAGCGGAAGTCACGTGACGCTGGAAGCATGCTCGCTGGAGTTTCTAGAAGGATCATGACTGTTCCTGGCAACTCTA
>NW_013667941.1:138272-152852 GCF_000517525.1 Limulus polyphemus
GATTTAATCAAGAAGGGACTTGGATCACTGAAGATTCTCGGGTAGAATTTATACCGGCAATGATCAAACAAGCAGATACGCAACAATATTTAAACTCATCTTTATCCTCAGGGCAACACAGAGAAAGTACAGGTTCATAATGAAACGTGAGAAATAAAAAGCGCTCACTTCCGCAGTGGTCTTCCGTCTTTTCTTGTACTTAATAAATGACAAGGAAGATGGCATTGAACAGAAAAAATTCCCGCATCTACTTAGGATATCTGAGCGCTCCATTGTTCTGGATGTAACCATTGCATCAAAACTAGGGTCGTAACCTCAGCAACTTTACAGGGGGGGGGGACATTCTACAAATAATAACACACATACGTACACACACACGCATATATATATACGCATAATTCTTGTAATTGATAAATAGCTATATTCCATAAATTACATCATTATTTAGAATTTTTAGGCCTTTTTTTTCATTTTTGCACCGCAGTTTCAGGGGCAGTTGCTACCATTCCCCAACAGGCTACGGCTCTGAAAACCCAATCATTTTACCGACAATACATTGCTGTTAGAAATGCAATTGTTGTTACTGGAATAACACAGGAATGACGAAAGACGGTTGTAAACGGCTAACTACATAATTATATTGCATATACGCTCTGATCCAACGAATTGGGTTGACTGCTTATTTTATACGTATTCATCCCTATTTTGTGGGAAATTACCGTTGAATTGTTTCAATGGGCAACCAATAGTTAATATATAATTCGCATTTTTTTGTATTATTAGTACATAAAAAGAGGGTACAGTAAAGTAAAAACTGACATTAAGTTTTTTTATTTGCCCTACTGTCAAAAATATTTGCACACTTGTGACGAGAGTAAGTAGCCACATAAAACAAGAATAGCCGTGTATTTCGTATCTTGACAACATATTAATATTTGTTGTTCTGGTATTCTTTTATATTGCGATTAAGCTTATAAAGTTACAGAATACATGAGTTACAACGAAGTTGAACTAGAAATGGCGAGTCGTAATACACCTGATAGTGTGACAGAAGACTCTCAGCGGAAGAGTGAAAAACCTTCAAGTAAGAATTACGAAAATTTATAAAAAAAACTAAAAAATCTTATAGATTAATTCACGTTTACAGTGTTACTGTATTTTGCATATTGACAATATTCTTTTACGTTAAACAGTTGTTAACGCCAACAAATACGTACGAACAACTTAAGGCTATATTATTCTTCGAGTTTTAAATTTCACTGTTTACGCAATAGTATTAGTAAGCCCGGGGAATTAAGCTTAAACATTATATTTCGACTGTGTGAGAGTGTCCTAATCACTGTACAATGTAAACAACAACAACAAAACAAAAAAAACAACTAGGACGCGACTGATGATACACGAATCAGGTTTGGAAGAAGCTTTATTGTATCAACGTATGTACTTCAGATGTTGTACTTGTACTACAGCTACAAGTTGTAGATATTTTAGTTTTACTAGTACTTTGTAAAGCTGTTTTACATATTTGTAACTTTTTATTGGAGTGAAAATTATATTTTATCTAGCGTAGTTATTACAATTTACAGTACTAGTAATGCTGTTTTCCTTTTGGCCTCTTCCATATTGCTGTAAAGTGTAATAGTTTTGATATACTTAGTTTTCTATTTAATGTCAGTAAAAAAAAAAAGTTAACTTTAGATAAATATAAAGAGGTATACTTGATAAAGTAAAACTTTAGTTCAGTTTAGTTTTCTCAATGTTTTGCCATAATTTCTTCATTTCTAAGTTTAATTAAGAAATCAGTTGCAAGTAAAAACTAAGGTTATCATAAAAAAGTATAAGGGATAAAATTAAAGAAAACATTATAATTTTATGAAGTTTAAATTGACTGCTATGATAGGAGACATAAAGGATTAGAGAAGATGAAGAGAGTTGGTAAAACAGGAAGATAGGAAATAGAAAAAGGTATCTGGAAAAAAAAAAGGTTGGCTGAAATGTAAAAATCAACAGTAAGGATTTCTTTAAGTATGTTAAAGGTAAGCAAAATCTTTGGATTGGAGTAGGGCTTTTGAGGGATAATAAAGGAAGGCTTGTATCTGATAGTTGTATTATTAGATTTTAATTTTTCTTCAATTTTTAGTATTGAAGATTTAAGCAATATTCCTCATCCTGAACAGTTGCTAAATGGAAAACATGATCGAACAAGATGATCACATTAATCCTGAACTGGTTAAGAAAAAATTGGGATGTTTAAAGAATGATAAGTCTTCTTGGCCAGATAATATATTCCTTAAGGTTTTGAAAGAGTTTGAGGATTGAAGCTTGCTAATATTTTTTGTAAGTACTTGAATAGTGAGTAGGTGCCAGAGGATTGGAAGTTGGCTAATATTACTCCTCTTTGTAAGGGAGGTGAAAAAATTGTCCCAGTAATTATAGGCCTACTAGTTTTACATCAGTGTTAGGTAAAGTTCTTGAAAGTGATAAAAATGCTTTGCAAGGTAATTTAAGAAAGTTTAAAATTTTCTTATAGATAGTCAACATGGTTTCATTAGGAGAAAATATTGCCTTACTAATCTTTTAACATTCTTTAAAGAGGTTACTGCTTATGTTGATGAGGGTAAATGGGTGTATTTGGATTTTTAGAAAGCACTTGACAAGGTGGGGGATAAGTTGGCTCATTGTATGGAAGAAAGCAGAGGGTTTTATAAATGGGGTTAAAGCCAAACTGGATTAATGTCATAAGTGGGATACCAAAGGGCAGATGGCTTTTAATTATGATGAATACAAGGTAATGCATGTGGGTTGTCATGATTTGAATTATAAATATAATTTGAATGGGATAGGCTTAAAATTGTTATGAAATAAAATAATTTTTGTGTTTTGATTGATAAGACTCTTATTAATGTCTTGGGTGTTGCTGACTGTGAAGAGGATGCTGTCGCTGCTTTAAAAAAGGGATTTAAATCATTTAGTGAGTTGGCCAACTAAATGGCAGATGGGTTTTAATTAAGTACAATAAATGCAAGATAATATATGTGGGTTATCATAATTTGAATTATAAGTATAATTTTGATGTTATGAAAGAAAGGGATCTTGATGTAGTGGTTGATCAGTCTCTTAAGTCATCCAAGCAGTGTGCTGTTGCTAGTAGTAGGGTAAATAGGATTTTAGGTTGTATCTACAGTAATATTGAATAAAAGTCTAAAGAGGTTATAGTTGCATTGTGTAGGTCACTGGTTAGGCCACATTTGTGTTTAGTCTTGGGCTCCTTACCTCAGGAAGGACATTGAATTGTTGGAAAGGGTTCAGAGAAGGGCTACTAAGATGGTACCTGAGATGGGAATATTGCCATATGAGGATGGCAAAGATCTCTGAAAGTGTTTTCTCTTGAAAAAAGGATTTAGAGGGAATTTGGTTTAGGTATTTAAGATTGTTAAGGGAATTGATAGTGTCAATGCATCATCTTTTTTTTGTACTTACCTGTGAGAATGACAGAAATAAGGGATGCAAATATAAATTATGGTAATGTACGAGTCATCTTCAATTAAGACAGTTTATTTTTTATAGCAGAATATAGCAGGCATTTAAAATGGGTTGCCTTAAGATGTGATGCTTGCAGTAAATTTAAGGGAAGGCTTGATAAAAATGTGTTTGACAGGGCTATCTTTGAATTTTTTTTTAAGGTTAGTGAATGAGATGATCCCTTATTGTCTGTCAATTTTATATTTATGTTAATTTCAGCTTTACTGAAATACAGTAGTCTTGTTCTTTTGATGAGGCGGTAATAGTGACATATTGAGAAAACTAAACTAAAATAAAACATGTTTTTTTGAAGTGTGTTTGTGTATAATTGTCTAAATACACTGAGACTCTTCATTGTGCATTATAAAAACTCAAATCTTGGTTATTAATTTTGGAAACATTTTTGTATAGTAGTTTATTAGCTAACATTGGTGATAAACTGTGATGATGTAAAACTGAATTTTTTCATCCAATACCACACATTCAGTGCAGTTCAAGACAAGTAATAAGATACTTGGCAGCCAAATATTGATTTTTATATGTTATCAGTTGTTTGTTTTGAGATGCTTTCTTAATTATGAATGTAAAACATGCTGTTACTGAATTATACCAATTCTAATACAAACATGTATATTATGGTCAGAAATAAGCTACACTTATTTTGTTGATTTACTGTACTGGTAGCACTGAGGTTGTAACTTTTTGAAGAATATTCAACCATGTATTTCCCTGGAGAATGTTTAATATTTGTAAACTTTCAATTTGTAATGAAATTCTGAAGTTAATAACAAATGTACTGCATAAAAGTCCAATCAAAATAGTGCAGTTCATTTGTTATTAACTTTTATATTGCTATGTAATCTCAAAATTTAAAGTAAATTTGATTTAAGATATTGTTTAAAGTAGACTCTTTTTTTCAGTTGTGAGATTTGATTTTTAACCCTCTGTTGCTTGCATTATGAAAATATGGTAGAAAAACTGCTTTCTTTGAATTTCTTACTTTAATAGATCTATATTGTACCAAAAATGTATTTTTTGTGAAATATATTTTGGTAAGTTATAAATGGTAACATTACCTAGAAATACCATATGGTCAATTGAGAAACCAACAAAAACAATTATATGGTTTATTTACTCGTACACTGAAGAGATAGATTTGTTATCTGTATATTACAATATGCAATAGACGGTTAATAAAAAGGGACAGTATTACTACAAGTGTTGTAAATAAGGGGAGAGGTAAAGGAATGTTTATTAAAAAAAACAAAAAATTCAACATTTTATGTCATGGTTACATTATCATCTCATGAATCCACACTGTTACTCTTGTAGTGTAATATATAGTTTAGATACAAGTTCAACTACTTAAAGATTCTATATTTATAACAGTATCTGTAGATCAATATAAAATGTTAGTTAATTAAATATATATATATTTTATATTGCTAATTATTTACTTTTTAAAATTCAAATAGCTCTAACTCCTATAGTGACATGAATTTGTCTCTGCAACTAGAGTGCTCACTGATAGAAACAACAAGTAAAACATCAATAAATAAATATTTAAAAACATTTTTTTAATTATGGTGCCTTTTTCTAATACTGAATATCATATTATTTCAAATATGTTTTTGTTGAGATTGTGAAAATAAGAAATGGTAAAAAAAATAATCAAACTGGCTCAGATTAATAATGGTGAACATGTGCATTAGTTTAACAAGACATCAACAAAAGTATGTGTACTGAAACCCTGGTCTTAATAAGTAACTTCAGATATTGAGAAGGATAGTGTGGTTGTAGAACTAACACTGATGCACATTATCATTATTATTATTTTTTGCATAATCGAAAGATTTAAATATATAAATAAAGTTATGAAAATATACAAATTTAAAGACTGAGTGTTAGGAAAATATGGTTAAATTTGAAGAATGTTTATATTAAATGGGTTTGGTACTTATAGAATTGATAGGCATAATTTGAAATAAGTTATTATAAGTATAAATTGAAAAAATTGCACATTTCAGTATTTTAAAAATTAGAGTGTTGTTTCTTCTGAACATTGCTTGAAATAATGAATGAATTTTAAGACAACTGATGTTAGTGGAATCTTTTGTTTTTTATAGATAACTAGGAGTGTTTGTTTCTTTTTATGTTTAATCAACATAAGATTAAGTGTAGCAAGTTTGATTTTAATCAGATTATCTGAGATATTGATAAACATGTGTTTTGTGCTACTAATTTATAGGTAGTGCCTTCAAGCAACAGAAACTCCAAGCATGGCAACCCATACTTACAGCAGGAACTGTTTTACCATCTTTCTTTATAATTGGGTTGGCATTTATTCCAATCGGAATAGGTTTACTTGTATCTTCTAATAAGGTAAGTTCTAGTTGCAGTAGTAGTTAATTTTTAAAATTGTAATAGATTTGTAATATTAATTTAAAGGGTCTATTTTTTATTGTTTTTACATTACATCACTAAGTAGTTGTCTAAATATATGATTTCTCATATCACAGATATTGTTTTTGAATTAAAAATTTCTTAATTTGGACACTGGTTGTTAATTATGTTTGTATGTGTTTAGGAAAATGTTAAAATTATCACCCATACTCAGCATCTGTAATTTGCTTCCGACTCACCCACATTGACTTTTCTAGAAAGTTGTGGCAAGAGAGAGAATTGTAATTCAGCATGGCCTTACATTTAGGCTTACTTTAACTGTTCTACAAGCTATGGCTTTTAAAAATTTTGCCTCTGTTATTATTTGTTCTAACAAGTACGATATATGTTATATACTTCACATATAAATATTTTTACCTTTTCGTGGCTTTAATTTGTTTTGCATCACTTGCAAGAATCAATGGCTTTCATTTGTTTTGCATCACTTGCAAGAATCATCTTACATGATTGTTCTCATTCAGTTGCTTTTTACAATGTTGGGTTTTGTTGGTCTTGCTGTTGTAAATCAGCAAACATCTAACACTATTACATTTAAATCTAATTTTTACCCTGTATGAATTATAATAATAATTTATGTCATTCCACAGTTATGTAACTTAATTTTATTTTTTGTTAGGTGATGTAATTCATTTCATTTTGAATAATTAATAATTCTGTAATTAAAACTTACTGCAATGAGCCTACTTGTGATTATTCATCAAAACTATGTGATATTTTTTTTTTTACATAGTTTTACATAAAACATCTTTAATTTTAGTGATAAGCTGTTAGTATATATTCTGCATGCAAAGCTTAAACAATTCTGTTATAGTCAATATTGGTTTTGAAAGCCTGAATTGTTTTATTTGACAGACTTCTAACAAAGAACAGAAATTAAATCATCTCAGGTTTCTAGTGCATGTACTACACAATGTTTTGCTTTCTTTCATGGAAGGTTTTAAATGGAAAATGATTAAAATAATTGTTTCAGTATTCTTCCTAGGTTCAAGAGTTTCAACTAGATTATACTTACTGTTTAAATGAAAAGGGAGAAGAATGCGCTGAAGTCATCAAGAAAAATTTTAGAAACAAATGCATCTGTAAAATTGAATTCAATCTTACTGAAGATTTTGAGGTAAAGGACTTAAAATGCCTATTTTCTTGTTTTTAGTAAAAAAGGTTTAAAGTAATATGATGTTATGTAATTATCATTACTTGATTAACTCAAATAAACTTTCTTATCTTAAGTATCGGTATATCACCAGAAAAGTTTTTAAAACTATAAAAATGAGTTTGTTTCGATTAAACAATATAACAGAACTAAGACATTTCATTGTCTCACCTTTGGAATCACCACTAAATATAAAATGAACATGTGTTTTAAAACTGCTTTTAAACCAGGCCTCAACAAATCTCAGGTGTCAGGTTACCATGGCACCTTAAAATTTCCCGGGGGGGGTAGTATTTTCTCACATTTTATTCGTGCGTAAGGCTGTGCTAAATAGAACTCAAATCTAGGACAGTTCTGGACTCTTGGAAGTCCGGAAATATTTTTGTGTTCTTTGAGCCCTAAATCAAACTTTGTTTCTAGGATTTTAATGGCAGATTCAGCACTTCTTCATGTGTGTTTTTTTTCAGGAATGAAGTGCTGCAGGTGCCCAACACATTACTAATTTCATGCCATTTTGTTTTTCTTCTCTCTTTCAATTCATTAATCAGTGCACGTGTTTAGACACAGACAGGACCAAGGGCAGTTAGTTCATGCAATACTATCAAGTGGTTGTTGATATCATGTGATCGTTAGCATGAACTCGTTGCTGGGGAATTAACTAAATATACAGTAGCTCCCATTTCTGGGTACAAACAGCAGTGAAGTTAGGTTAGGCACACCTGGCTCCTGAGTTTTTGGGCTGGCTCCTAGATCTAAAAATATTTGTCGAGGCCTGTATTTTTTTCAATTATCTATGATCTTCTTCTGAAAGAAAAATATAACTTGGTCAATTGGCTGGGATAATCTTCTGTCAACTATCTCTAGTCCTTTTTTGAAAGAACAATATAACTTGATCACTTGGCTGAGACAGTCTTCTGTCATTTATCTTGTATCAAGATTGTTACTCAATGTAATTCTTTTAAATTAGTGTTTTATTCTTCATATCTTTCTTGTCCATGATGCAGATTCTTATATCATTTGTTAACATGATCTGCCTTCCAATTATTAGTTATTGGATTATAAATGCCATTGTTATAGATTATATTACAGTTGGTAATCATCTCTTGCTACCCTTGATGTGGAACACTTTTTTTACAGTATTCAAATTTATTACAAAAGCTTTGCAATTACATTAATTGCTTGACTAGAATATCCTTAAAAATCTATTAAAATATATTTCTCAACAGTTTTTGGTCACTCGTAAATGTTCTTCGGACTATTGGTCAGAATGAGGCTAAAATGGCATGGCATACAATTATTTTTTGAACTTCTGCAGGCATAATAATTTACATTGATTGTGATTTTAAAGGGTTTTTTTTAGTATAAGTAAATTATTTATTTTGAAAATGGCTAATTTCTTCTTCCTAAACCTAAAACATTTTTATTCCGGTAATTCAAATATGTTTTTACCTCTACGTGTGTAATAGCTTTCTTTCACATTTTGATTGTTTCTTTCCCATTCTGTATTTTGAGACAGAACATTTTTGTTAACAGGATTGTTTTTCATTACACTACTTTTCCTACCCTTAATCTCATGACATGTTTGCTCATGGTCAGACTGGGATTATCCTAAATTAATCTTCTTAGTTTATCATTCTGTGTTTAGAACTATTTCTTTCTACATTGTTATGATTTCTTTAGTGCTCCTTGCTTTGGTATTTCTTTTTGGTGGCCATTTTGACTTTCAATCACTCATTAGTGTCACTTTTGGCCTCAAAATTTGGCACATATTTTGTGGTGCATGTTTATGAGAGTAATGCTTGAGATCTTTTATCTGTAGGTGTTTCAGTTTCACCAACAGACAATCTTGATTTTATGCATACTATACAGACTTTTTCTAAAATGGTTCTTTTGGTGAATGATCAGTTAATTATGGATTGTGTAATTGATTTCTTGCTAACATCTTGGTCTTTGAATTGGTGACCTGTTGGAGATGAATAGATAGACTGCCAGCCTTCCATTTAAGCCTTCATACTCTGGATCTTTGGGTCCTGATGATAGTATCTATTTCCACTTTCAAGGCACTGATTCCTTCTATTAAGTGAATACTTTTGACATAGATTTTGGAACTGCAGAGCACGTTTTATCCTTCATTGTTTTCAGATCTGGCAGTTTTAATTTCTGATGTTTGTTCTCTATAAGATATGAAAGTATTCTCTCCCATGGTTTCTTTTAGTATATTGCATCATTCGTGAAGGAGTGAGGGTATTTTTCCTCCTTCTTGGATGACATGCACCTTTACAAATAGCTTCCTTTCTATCCTAGTTTCTGTTGTTTGTTTTAGATCTTCCAGAGTACCTCATGTTGAGAACTGTATGGCTTCATTCCTTTTTGAGATTTTTTGTGCTTAGTTATTTGAGCCTAATGTTCATGCCTGGAGTGTCTGAAAAAAGTTGTCATGTTTAACTGTAGATTCTGGGCAGACTCGAAGTAAGTTCTTGGATATATGCAATATATTGTTCTGAGGATCAGCATATTCTTGTATGTTCTTCAGTATTTTCCTGGTCTTACAGTTGTCATCTTTAGTTTCTGTGGTCACTTGGTTTTTGTGTTCTTGTGATTTTCTAAGTGGAGAAGTTTTGCATCTCACATTTACTATTTATTAGAGTTGTAGATGGCTCTTCCTTCTTTATAGGATTACACTTTGGCTGGTATTCCTCTTCACATGGATGCTTGTGTTTTCTCATTATCTTAATTTTCTTTAAATTCTTAAGTCCAGCTATTATTCCCTGATGGCCTTAAGGATCTACTTCTCAGGTTTTTCATCAGTACTATACAGAAACCTAATCTTTTCATCAATGGTTGTAGGTTGTTCCATGTGAACAGATTGCTGATGCCCTAGATGAGTCTATTCCTATTCATGTTATTGGACAGGTGGAAGGATGAATTCAGATTTTTGCTCAACTTTTATGAGACTTTTAGGTTTACTAGTTCAGTTTTCGACCTTATATTTCCAGTTTCTTTTTTATTTTCTTTAAGTGCTTTCATAAAACATTTCCTAATTACTGGGGCAGAAAAAATCCCATGGGTGTGACATCTTGTTTATCCAAATAACCAGATGAGCACAGATGAAGAAGCAAAAAGGTTTGTACCTTGCATCAATGCGATGACATTTATAGGTTTTAGTAATTACTTTCAAATGTCATCTTAGTGACACTTATTGTAAATTAGTGACATCCAGTGAGCATTCAGCTGTTTCTCTTGTAGAGTTGACTTCTTAATATGATGACATAGTTTTCTATTGAGTGATTTCAGCAAGTTTGCTAGATTTTTCAGGAAGACTTATAATTGGCCTCACTGGAATGTGTGGCTTCTGGATTTTATATAATTTCTATTTTTCTGATGTTCTGCTGCAGCACCATGAGAGATGTCATTTGTTTTAGATGAGATTTTAGTTTTCTGTTACAATGCATTTCAGCTATCTTGGTTTATCATATTAGAACATTGTCTTTATTGATCCTTAAAATTTAGATCTATTTTTATATCATTGTAGTAGAATATAAGTTGTTATTGTATAACATTCTTTTTTTTCTGCATTGTTGTTGTTACTGTTATAAAGTGGCTGATTTTACTTCCTGAATGTGAGGTATTTATTATTAATTATTGAATTAAAAAGAGAGGTGTTATCTTCTAAATAAGGACTGGAATGAACCCAGTTGTGATTTTGTTGATTGCAAATGAATGTAATTTGTCAAATGTATATATACATATTCATTCATATTATAGCCAAGTTCAGGGCTATGTTTTTTTGTAATGGGAAGTTTCTTAAATATGTGTTTCTTTATATCAAATATTCCTAGTTTTATGTTTTTAAGAGTTTTTGAAATGTATTTATGCAGTATACAACACTTGCAGCCACTGTACCATGGCATTGAATACTTACATCCAAGTCCTTATTTCTGGGGTCTTGGAAGGGGTGGACACTAGATGAACTAGGTGATATCAGAACATCTAAAGAAAATGCTGGGAAAATTTACAAATTTTAGTAAAAGTAATCTTTGATTAAAGATTGAAATCAGTATTATTACTATTGCAAAATCTGTTATATGTATTTTTTTTCTCTAGTAAGAAAACTACCCCCCTCCCCACTACACACTTATCTGAAATAATTTTCAAATCAGAACTGTAGTATTATATTGAAAAACGTGTAAAATAATCTATTATTGCTCTCATGTTAAAAACTGTGTATTTCCAGTTTTATAGATTATACGTGGTTATACAGATATACGTGGTTTGTAAACTAAAAAAATTGGGTCATGTGAACTAAGATTTTGACAGAATGTAGAGCAAAATATTCTAGAAATGTTTTCATGTAGAACACATCATGAAAAAATGGGTTTGCATGGTTTTGAAATGACAGAATACCTTAGACCGTATAAGTTGGTGTGATTACAATCTGTTTGAGAATTCCTGAGAGTCATAAAAATGTTTTGTGATCTCTATTTTTTCCAGCGAAATGTTTTTGTGTATTATGGACTTACCAACTATTATCAGAATCACAGACGATACGTCAAATCAAGAGATGACCAACAGCTTCTGGGGAAAGTCACTGACACATTATCTGCAGACTGTAAACCATTTGCATATGTTGAAAACAGCACCTACAAGACACCAATTGCTCCTTGTGGAGCCATAGCCAACAGTTTGTTCAATGGTAAATGAGTATAAATATACAGTAATAATTTTTCTGACCCATATTATAACCGGTCATTTTATTTTGTGACCATTGGAATTGTTCTTAGCCATTCTGGGATAAAAAACAAACAAATGAAGGTCATTATCTATAAGTAGCATAGAAATACTTCATGTACAAGTTCCAAACACATTAAAATATACTGAAAAGTCATTCCAGCTCAACAGAAAGAACTGGGGAGGTTTGACTGTCTTGGAATATTAGAAAAAATATTATGGCTATTAATGATTCCACTAGAGAAACTTAAAGTTTATAATATTAAGTGTAGGATGTGAATTGTAACTCGTGCCCTACATGGATTTCATTATGCATACATGCTCTCTTATTCTGTAATTGTTTTCTTATTTATACTTATTATTTATACTTATTAAGTATACTTATTTATACTTCATCAATCCCACATTGTTGAATGAGGGTTGAAATGTCCTTATTATTTTAACCCTGAACTTGCAACTCAACCAGACAAAAATCTTTGACATGTGGTGAAATCAGACTGATGTATTGTTTAGACTTAGATCTAAAAGAGTCCAAAATATTCACCAAATCTAAAACTGATGTTCATACAACTTACAAACTGGTTGTCAAAGTTGACCTATTTTGAAAAGAGTTGAATACTATTTATAGTGTAAGTCTGGCTAGAAGCTTTGATATTTCAGTACAAATAACAACCAAAGTATTTGAATAAAAGCAGTAATATAATAAGCATACAAGATTATCTTTACAAATTATTTAACCCATTGACTATTAATATGCCGTATAGGGGACAGTCTGTCTCTGGCAGTAGAATGTGATTGTGCCTTATACGGTGAAGGGCTTGCAAAAATTCTACACATGTTTAGAGCAGCCATAGTCGATGGTTTAAGCAAAAGGAACAGTGGTTGAATTTCATTAACTCTAAACCACCATTTTTAAAATCAATGACAAAAAGCAGCTTTTGCTTTTAAAGAAAAAGAATAAACTTTCTTTAGACATGTAGTTTTGTTGGAAACTCTTGTCTTTTTTTTAATTGATAACTTTCTCTCAATGGATATCCCATCACGATTGCTTCCACATAGACTGCATTTATTGCATGTGAAACCCTTCTTCACTTTGCAGTTGTGAATAATAGGTAGTATAGAATTGTCATCTAATGTCTCAGGAAATGGCACATAAAAAGAGAAATTGACTTTTGGCCAGAAAATGGAAAATATTAGTCAAAGGAAGGATATAGAATGTTGAATTAATTCCCCAGTAAAAAAAAAAAATTAATGTCATTTTGTCTTCACAGAATAGAAGCCCAAATCCACAGTTATGGTTCTAGCAAATTTGATAATTTTCCAGATGATACACACTCCAGGTTTATCACCAATCTAGGCTTATTTAAGCCAAGAACTTAGGGTTAAAAGAATATAGAAATAGAGTAAGCTACCCTGTTAAAGTGAAATTACACTAAGAATCTTTGTACTTTCAGCTTTAGTGTGATATATCAATCAAATATCTTTGACATGTACTTTAGAAATTACCAGTGTTTGACTTAACTCACTTTTAGGTCACAGGGAAGCTTTGGCTTCAGATATCTCTGGAACTGTTTGCACCAGAAACCTGAACTTATAACTTTCAACATTGTCTATGAGGTTATTATTACTGTTTTGTTTTTAACAAATGTTTAGAGGATTGGTATACCAGTGTTGGTGTTATTGAATTGGAGGAAATTTGAAATATCTTGTTCAGTTTATACATATTCAGTGTTATTTGGGTGTTAATTAAATATTTGTTTATTTTAGATGATGATTATATCTGAGATATTTATCCGTTAAGATATGAAACATTCACCAGACTGTAAAAGTAATACCATCCAGCAGTTTCACATTTTGTTTAACTGACCAACCATAAAGCTGGTCTTTTTCTAACAGTACTCAAGCTCCTGGCTACTAAGGATTTCACAGTGTTAATTGAACCTGATTTTCTCATGAATTGAAATATTTAATTAAAAACTCGTACTTTTTATATCGGGAGTAACCTTTTACAATTTTTTATTTATAAGGTAAATAATTATATGCTACTATCTGTGCATGTCTGTCTCTATATATACATATAAATGTAGGTATTTTAATGAGTGTCTCTTTAATTGTCACAGATACTATAACACTAAAGCTTCAAGGTAATAAAGAAGTGGAAGTTCCACTGTTGAACACAGGAATTGCTTGGCCTACAGATACCACTGTTAAGTTTCAGAATCCACCAGGAGATGTGAGTACAGGAGAAGGTAAAGCTTAATCATTCTTTTAACCCTTTCGCGACAGGGTCGGTATATGATACACAAGTTCGTATATGCATTTGCACACGTTAAGTATTTATACTATAACTTTTAATGCTACATGTGTATCTTCACAAAATTTGGTAGGTTTTTAGTAATGATTCCAAGTATTTTGTTCACAAAAAATCAGATTTTTTAATTAAGTATTTTTGTTTAAAATTTGTTTGTGAAAATAGCGAGTCTGTTTCATTACTAGTCCAGGTGGGAAGTGATTTTCATGTCATGATTAAACACTATTCTTTGTCCCAAAAGTCTCGAATATTATTTGTGTAAGCTCTAAAACCTCTTAAATACATTTCAAACATTTGTTTTCAGTAAAACTTTATATTTTGTCTGTTATTTTCTCAATCTTAACCATACGAGGTCTGTCAATTTGTCTGACCTCATAACCACCATAAAAAAATTATGAAATAAATA
>NW_013667941.1:152908-153699 GCF_000517525.1 Limulus polyphemus
CATAGAACAGTAAATGAAGAAGTAAAGCAATTATCTCTTCTTGTTAGGACCTTTGTACTCAGTTGCTGCTTCTCATAGTTTGCTAAGCCTTAAGAAATTTTGCACGTGGAGGATGTGAAAGGAAATAATTTTTTAAGGTTTTATATACACAGTTGAATAATCAAAAAAATCATAAATTACTATATCAATACCACAGAATTCCATAATAATTTATCAAGTTTAGTAACTAAGATGTATTTTAGTTTAAAACAATATGAAATTTTGAGCTGACTTTAAAGACACAACCTACCTCCTTGAAATCTTGTTTCGAAAGAATGAGATGGCATCCTAACACATGAAAATGGCTGAGAAAGCCACTAGAGGAACATTCTGAGCTTTCAATTGGTAATTCATTACATACACACAGTGTATATAAGGGACCATTTTCAAAAATGGAGAGTGATGAGTGGGGCCACTATGTTTGATTCAGTATATGAGCAATATCTCAACAAATAGAAAAAATAGGAGGTTCTTATTTTATATTCAAGCATGTTAACTCTCAACACGGGCTCAGTCAACTTGAACGACCACGTGATCTCTTTGTACTCAATTAAAGTCTATAGATTTAATATTTCTAAATTTCAATATGTGTTTATCATCACAAAATTTGGCAGTCTTTTAATTCATATTATAAGTCTTCACATAAAAAAAAATCATATTTTTTAATGAAGTATTTTATAAAGATTTGTCCATTAATATATTGAGTATTTGTTTTGAATAGTCTGTTGCAAAGTAATTTGCCTCGTGAACCA
>NW_013667941.1:154342-161731 GCF_000517525.1 Limulus polyphemus
CTCCAATGAACCTCCATATGAAATTTGGTGAACATCCATCCACAGGAGGTGAGGTAGTGGTAAAAACATGAAACTCTAAAACACCAAAAAAACATAAAACTGAAAATTTGTATGTACACCTGCATGGACCTATTGAACCTCCATACCAGTTTTGGTGAAGATCCATCCACACCATTCAAAGTAGTTATATGGACAGACAACAGACAGTACTATTATATTTATACAGATTCACCTATTGTTTAACATAGTTTTGGTTCAGTTTTTCCCAATTACAATTAAGTGTAAATGATTCATTAGTATATTTTGTGTACATTTTTGTTATTAAACTGTATGTAAACTATGAAATAGTTAAGATAGATTTCTAAGTTTCTTCCTTGCATCTTTAATGATGCAGTATATTTTTCAAACACAAGTTTTTAAGTTGCCAACAATGATTTTTTTTGCTTTAAGTTATTTTTTTGTGTGTTCAACATATGTATTAAATAAAATTACAGAATATTTGGTAGACACTAATGAAAGAGTCGTCAGACTTGATCAACATTTATATTATTTGATTTATAATTTACTTGTTCCTGTTGATTTCTTATTTCATAATTATCTATTGGTGTAGCAGGATGTGCACCATTATTAACTCTTTCTTCTAGGAATATGTCTTTGTGGATTGCTGAAAAACAAAAACTAAATTTAAAAAATGGCGGATTGGATAAGTTAGACAAGCAGTTGTAATCAAAATGTTTAGAAAATGTATTATGATTAGGTAATATCAGGATGGACTTCACTACTCATAAGGGTGAGTTAGTTTTTTGTATGTGTAATTTTATCAATTATTAGATTTTTTAAACAGGAATATATTTATTTTAAAATAATAGAGCATTTCTTCATTATATTGAAAACAAAAATGTTTGTTAATAGATGGACAGATTGTACATGATGAGTAGCAGAATAAGAAGCTGTGCATCAGTTTTAACACTTTTTTTTTTAATTAAGTGGTATTCTTACTTCCTCTTCAGCCTTTACGAAAACTGCTAAACCACTCAACTGGGACAGACCTGTTTGGCAGCTAGACCCTTCTCACTCAGAAAATAATGGATACCAGAATGAAGATCTGATTGTATGGATGCGTAATGCAGCCTTGCCTACTTTCCGCAAGCTGTACCGCAGGGTTGATCACGAGAAGGAAGGATTCAAGAATCATCTTCCTAAAGGCATATATAACTTGATTGTCCAGTACAGTATCCTCTGTTGTTATATATTTGTTTTCTCTTATCCATAATATCTAAACTAATGTGTTTTTAATATAAGCACTTGCCAGCTTTTAAGACTATAATATTTTTCAATTAAGCAGCGATTCAGGGCTGATTTGTTTTATGAAATAAAAGCATTATTGTTATATAAACTCCCTTTGTATAGTATCACATATAAAGCTTAATGATCATTCAGGTGCCTTGTAACAGTAACAATTAATTATAAATTCATTGAAAATTAAGATGTTTAAGGATAGAATATAAAATGTCAGTCTCAGGTCAACATTTATATTTGTAAAACGTCCAACAGTGAACTGTTCTTTACAACCTTTGCCAGTAATAAAATAAATAGAAAGTAATTAGTGTATGATTAAAAATATAAAACATTTCTATCTAAAAAGTGTCAAATAAACCAAAATTAACATAACTTATAAATATCTATGCTCTTATATGGTATTTTTCTAGTGTTGCTTGCAAATATGTACCAGTATTTTGCAAGTTCTTGATAACTAGTGCACTGTTTACAACAAACAGAACAAAGATATGACTTTTACAGGAAGAACAGAGTGTACTTACAAGTTCTATTTAATCTCTAGAGAACAAAATGTGCATATTTCACTCTTGGGAACATCTTGTTGTAACTTTAAACTTGCGATATTTGACGACAAGCGTTGTCAGGTTTTTATGGATCATTTTTTTTTCTATAATGAATATTTGTACTTGCATTTCTGGTATAGTACGTATAGATCATTAAATGAATCTATAAGAGTAGCTTTAATCAAATGGATCATCATTTTCCCAATCTGAGTAAGGTTTAATTTGTAATTTACTAGCCTTATTAGCTTCACAGAATATCTAACCTCAAGAAATTGACCTTAACATGAATGAAGCTTATCCTGTGACCTCTTTCAAAGGGACCAAACGATTGATATTATCCAACACCACCTGGTTGGGTGGAAAGAACCCATTTTTAGGAATAACCTATATTGTTGTTGGTAGTATTTGCCTTATCCTATCAATTATGTTTCTAGTAATCCACAAAAAATTTGGCAAAAGGTATGTTTTTAAGATATACTGTTTACTTCCATTATTTAATAAATATTTCATAGTCATATCCTTAGAAGAAAACTTCTTATGGATGTAATGAATACTGTGTCATTTGAAATATGTTTTAATTTTGTTACATGTAAAGTGAACTTCATTATTGAAAACAGTTATTTCATATGTTTCACTAAATATAATTTCCAGCATTTGTAGATGTGTAAACTCCTCAAGCGAATTTTGGCAACAGCAAGATGATTTTTTTCACCATGAATTAAAAAGGTCTTACAGAAGTAGTTCAGGAATAATTTGAATTTACTAATAGATTGAAAAACAAGTTAATTTGAAAGATGAAAATCCAAAACATAATTTGGCTGAAGATCTTTAAAAACTACTTGTCAGAGCTTAAAGTGGAAGTAGCTTTTGACTATTCTAGATTGAAAATTTAGCTCATGAATATTTCCTGTGTACTATTTAAGAAAACAACAAGTTTCTCTTACTTCACATTTTGTATGAAAACATAAGTCATTTTTTGTTGAAGATAATAATCAGGCTTTTTATTTTTTTCATAAATTTTAGTTGATTGATTATTGTAAGTGTTTTAAGAACATAGATGTACATGTATATTAATAAGTTTTAAACAGTGATGACTTCAAATATTTCCCTGATAGAAAACTCATTAGAGGAAAAAAAAAACTCAATGCAAGAAACTTGATAACCTGAGCTTTTGTTTTCCTTTGAAAGATAAGCCTTCTGCCTTATCCCTGTTAACGTATGTTGATATTAGTAAATTATTAAATTATAACTGACTTGAAACATTTTTTTTAAGTACAGTTATGAGATTAAGAAAATGGATAATTTGAAAAAACAAGAAACTTTATAACCTGAGCTTTTTTTTTTTTGGTAATGCAAACCTGTTTTCATCCTTGTAAGCATATATTGGTATTAGTAAATTATTACATATTCATTTTTGACTTTAAACATTTCTTTGAGTTCTATCATGAGATTAGAAAAATAGATAATTGAAAAAATAAACTTCATAGCCTGAGCTTTTTTGGAAGGTAAGACTTCCTTCTTCATTCTCTGAAGATAGATCATCCTTTAAAAAAGTGTATGGGTTACAGGGATTCTCGTTTCTTTACTACACTTTTAGCATTCCCAGTGAAATTATTTTTCTAATTTGAGGTTACAAGAATGAATATGAATGTGATTTTTTTTCAGTTTAAATTTTTGATGTTCCACAGCATGAATTTTACATTCATAATCTTTTTCTTTAATCTTTTCCTTGACTAATAAATCCAAAAATTTTCTAACATATAATTTTAAAATTGGAAACTTTCAGTTCAAATCAGTTTACATCTGTAATATCTCAGCTAGTGCATTTCAGAAATTAGAATTATCTCAATATAACTACATCCGAATAATTCAAAAATCCTAATTATTAAAGGTGCTCTGGATAATAAAACAAAAGAATTAAGAGTACCTTAAAAGCAACATGGTTGAAGAAGTTTGGATGCTGCCTTGTTTCACTGAATCAGCTCACTATTGAGAAGTTCTGGTTTAAAGCTTTTGTACTATTGTGGATGGAACAATCTAGTAGATGTAGATCACTTTTGTTCGAACTGTTAACCTAAGGAAATAAAATAAGGCATAAGACAGAGATTTTGATGTATGTTAAGTTTTCTACTAAATTCCAAGAAATACAACTAATATGCAACATCTTAGATTATATTTATATTTATCTGTATTAGATGAGTTTGATATATGATGAGAAAGGAAGATTTTTATGTTTTCTTCAAGCTAAATATAAACAAGATTATAAAAAAATGTAACATAATATTTAAATTTTAAAAAATCTCTTATCTACTTCTATACAGCCCTCATGACGTAATGGGAAACATTACTGAAAGAACTCCTTACTGACATCATACATCTGTTTTAATTCCAAGATCCTGGTTGGATTTAGAAGAACTGATCATTACCTTCACAATCCATTATTTTGAATGTGTAGAGAATTAGCCACTTTTAGATAGATTTTTAAGTCACTTTGCTGAAAAGAAAATTAAAATTGAGGTATTTAGATAATTAACTTTGATAATTGTACAAGTGTATAAAAGAAAGTAACAGATTTAAATATGAAAATGCAAATAACTAGAAGGCTTAGAAACACACGGTTCTCAGGAATAACTTATAAGAATTATAAAAGAATTGTGTCTCTTAAGACTTCCATAGTCATGAGTGTAGTAGCTTTATGGAATTTTTAGTCGAAATACTTTCACAAGCAAGTCTTATGAGTATCTTAAAACTTGGGTGTCAGTATGAAGGGCTAGAGTAAATGTGAAACAAAGCATGTTAATTTATAACTTTTATAAATTTCCAAATTTTCTTTATATGTATCAGTTGATTTATTGTGTTTTTAATTCTTCATGTATTCTATGTTTTGCTAAAGTTTGAAGATGGCTTGAATGGGTAAATGATGAAAACTTTATTAAAAGTTTAATATAGTAACAAATGTACAATGTTTTGTATTTGATAATAACAGATGGTACATTGTACATTTGTTAATATGTTAAACTTGTAGTGAAGTTTTCATTACCCATTCAAGCCATCTTCAACCTTTATTATCTCAAAGTTAGTTCCTTGTTATCAAAGTAAATTTTCTATGACTTGTAAGATAAAGAGATTAGTTAGCAGTGCTGCATTACTTTAGCTGCAGACTGTAATATTTGGCCTTTATAATCCAGAATTACTATAAATATTAGCGATTGATTGAGTAAGAAGGGTGAAACTTCTATTGGAAAGCTTTCATTTGTTTCTTCAGGGAATTTGGAGAAGTTGGTTGAAATTACTTGCTAGTATAATAGTTTTAGCTTTAGACAGAGTATTTTTTCCTACATATTTACTCGTTTATAATTTCCTATCCTTAGAAGAAAAAATGACATCCTAGAGTTGTTGGATTAGTCAGTTTTGTAGTCATGAATAATTTCAGATTGTCAGTAAACTGAATAGGCCACTAAATATGAAATACATGTAATAGATATTCTATGCACACCCACATGAATGTTAATTAATAATTAAATATGCACTAAAACCTTGTATCTTGTCCTGTTTTTAGCAACCTACGTATAGATTTAGAAATAGGAAAAAATTACTTTGTTTAATTGAGACTGTCTTACCCCAGCAAGTTCCATTTGTTATTTTGAATGTAGTAAATGTAAGCTTCATAGTTCCAGTAGTCTCCAGCCCCTCTACATGTAATCTCCAGGTATTTAATTGGCAAAGAAAACTTGGATTGTATTACTTTATTGGTATGGTTAGTGATCTGTAGCCATTAGTAACAAAATTAATTCGGTAAATATACAAATGCTTGTTTGGGTGTAGACTTATTTAAAGAATTTTAAGTTAACATATTGTAATTTAATGTGTAAGTTTTATAGATTCTGTCCTATAAAGGTAGGTTCCTTTAACCCATTAGGCACGTTTAAAATGATGTTGATCACAGCCATAGTAATATCATAATTACATTAGGTCATTTTCTTTGTATTTCTGAAGGTACATTTCAGTTTTACTGCATCATTCAGTTATAAAATAATTATTCAGAATTGTATATATACCAATACATAATGCATTTATTTTCATAAATTATTTGATGCAGTTTTGTCTGTAAGATATGCAAGTTTTTTTTTAAATAAAGCCTAAGGCTATTGTAATCAAAATACTATTCTCTGTGATCTCTGAAGTATTACTTATTCACTGTTTTGTCAGTGTTTGTAATGAGATTTATTTACAGATGGATACTTTTTTTTTCGTTAAAAACTCGCTTTTGAGGATTTTACAAGCCAAAACAAGGAGAACAAAAATCAAATATAAAATTTTTTTTTACTTTTATAAGTACTAATATCTGTTGTTAAATACTTTTTATAATAAAACCCAGTAATGATCAGGAAAGTTATGATGTCAGGATGGATAAAAGGGGAACATTTGATCAGATTTTCATACATGCATCTAAGTACTTCAACTATTGCGGGAAATACAACAGACTTTTTCGGGAACAAAAGTTTTTTTTTTAGCATTGCCTGAGAACCGTGTTTCTAAGCAGTCCACAATTATGTCATGTTGTTGTTCCAAAGTAATTTGTGTGATATTTTATAAATTTCCTGTTTGTTTGATATGACTAAGTTAATGCATGATTGTTATTTGTAAATACGTTCATTGTGAAATTGAATTTAGTTTTTGATATTGAAATAATTTTTTTTTCATACCAAAATATTCAGATGATGCAGGAATTTCTCAACATTAATCAGATTTGTACATGCAGTTTAATTTGAAGGAATCTAACCAACTGCCCCAGACAAACTATTTGTACAAATCTTAGTAATGCAGCCATGTTTCTGAAACAGTGAAACTTGGGTTATGTTTTTGTTTTCTTGTAATTTTGTTATACATTTAAATTTAGTAGTTAAATTGTACTTTAGATTTAGTAGTTAAGTAAAAGCTG
Organism: Limulus polyphemus; assembly: GCF_000517525.1. Classification (NCBI taxonomy): domain Eukaryota; kingdom Metazoa; phylum Arthropoda; class Merostomata; order Xiphosura; family Limulidae; genus Limulus; species Limulus polyphemus. The sequence continues at coordinate 161,126 of NW_013667941.1, forward strand.
ATATATAGTCAGTTTATAATATTTGCCAACAAGATTGATACACACAGTTTTCTTTTTTAACACAAATACATTTTAATATACAACAATACAATTTACAATAACGATTATTACAAATAGTTATTACAAACAATGATTTATAAACAAAAGTTTCACAAACTTGCAAACAATATAAAGTCTTCTTTCTAGTTTGGAACTTCCTTGATATCTTATTGAGGGTTTATGATGAGCGAGTTAATTTCGAGTCGACGTAGGCACAATTCACTTAACAGGGAGCTAGCTAGCCCTGTAGTCTTCACTGTTCATAGGCCTATTAGAAATTGAGTTTCCACCGATGACGTTAGGTAATGTTTTCGTAGAAATATTAATGTCTGATGTGAATCCACTGAAGTTAAATGATTTGTAGTGTTTGAACTTTGTATAGGTTCCTGGTCAAATATCTTAAGTTTTCCAATTGATAAGCATTATAACAATCACAGTTATAGCTTCGAATGTTTATAGCACACTGACAATAGCAAACTAATAATAGATATTCTCTTCTTTTGGCGTACCAAGTTGCTTTTATTTGTAGCCATTGGAGGCTTTCTAGAAAATTCAGTTTTACGTAAC
>NW_013667941.1:162731-177354 GCF_000517525.1 Limulus polyphemus
TGGGAGTTTCGCAATACATATTTAACAGTATAAGCTATGTATGTTTCTAAATATAAATTTAATCAAAAAACGTTGATATTAAAATAAATATATATATGTGTGTGTGTGATTAGTCTAAATTCAACCACTGTATTGGCTCTTAAAGTTTCTGATCATGTGTTTATGAATAATACAATTCTGATAGAATTAGAGATTATCACATCACATGTATACATACATACATACATACATACAAAATTTACATTAAAAGACTGACATTAGCTCCAAAGTATGGATATTGAACAATCCAAATGCATATTTGTACTCTTTTTATTTTTCTAAGTACTAAGAAAAAGTAAAATATTTTAGAGACTAGTAGCTGTAGAACAATTAAAAAAACCTCTGAAAATGCCTTAAAATATTTTAAACTTCCCCAAATGCTATTTTTTTGACTTTGATTAAATTCAAATTTCAATATTGTCATAACATTTTTTTTTTTGGTTGAGTATTATTTCATTTATAAAGGTTAGATTTTGGAGAAGCTGTTACTAAACATGAAAGTATATTTTTGTATTTCAGTCTTTCTGGGGGCTATGCATTTGATCCTGTGGAAATTTTGTCTAAATGCATAGCACTATCTGCATCAGAAGTGCATTTGCTTTGAGCCACAAGTGATAAGCTGTTTTAGCAAAAATGTACAATTTTATTTCTAGATACCAAATTTTTATAATGTAAGTTAGCTAAGAAACAAAAGCATGTAGCTGCTCATAGTAACCTTATACCAAGTGGTTTGAATGTATTTATATTATGATTTCTACATTAATTTTTGTTTTGATACAAACCAAACCATAACTTTGTACTCAGAATGTTATCAAAGTTAATAATCCACCTGACAATCTTACCTGTTTGTTAGAAGTGGACAGCTGAGCCTGTATTAACTGATACTGTTAGGTGATGTTGCTAAGAATGAAAAATGGGTAACATTTGTTCATTTTTCTTTCCTTTAGTCAAATGTAATATAATTTGAAATTTTGTTCCTGATAAAGTGTCACATATGTTTCTATTCGTTTGGCACACAATTACCATCAGGAGGAATGCAACAAACATACACATTAGGTATGAAAATATAATTAATGTGATTATATTCAGTTGGTGTTAATAATCTGGCTGCTGTTTGAAAACGAAATGCAGGATATAATGATACTTGACCCTTTCAAAACAATAATTCGGATATTTTGAAGTTAGGAAATCTCTTGCAGGAAAACAAATATGTAGAGGGGGTGAAGGTTTGTTTTTAAACTGAGCTTCTTTACTTGCCATGTCACTAAAATTCTCATCAACCTAGTTAGCCAAGGCTGCTCTTGTTGTTTTTATGTAAAAAAGAAGAGTGAGAGACTTTAAAGTATAAGATGGTATGTGTGGAATTAAAACTTAAACTTGATTTGTTTAGCTGTTCCAAGCAGTTACCTTTTCTTTTTTGGCATAAGATCCTTTCTATTCAGGAATTCCGATTTTTCTAAGTTAAAATTATATTTTTTACACAGAACTTATTTTTTCAATACTTAAATGGAGAATTTATTTTATTTGTTTGTCATACTTTTACATCGTTTATTACATATATGTTTTTATTTAGTAAGTTTATTTTAAACTTTGTTTTGTTATTCATTTCTGCCTCTGTTGGTAGTGTAAAGTTTGCTTGTTATGATGTTAAAAACAATGTGACGCTACCGTAGAGATATACGTGTAATTAGTAATAATATCAGCTGTCCCTTGCTTTTCTGTAGTTGAAGTGAGAAAATCATGATGATTGTATAGATTGTTTGAAATTTTCCACTAGTCTCACTCGTGTGTCTGTTAATTTCAGAAGTGATATCGGTTTACAGAAGATTAACTACCATTTTTAAGAGTCAAATTAGCCTGTTTAGTACCCACTAAACTCGTCGATCTTTCCGGAAAGGTACGACCACTATGGTGTATGATTCCTGTTTAGTACCCACTAAACTCGTCGATCTTTCCGGAAAGGTACGACCACTATGGTGTATGATTCCTGTTTAGTACCCACTAAACTCGTCGATCTTTCCGGAAAGGTACGACCACTATGGTGTATGATTATTTTCAGGGCTCTCAGTATTTCTGGTTGCAATTATAATTAATTACATGGCCTTAGTACTGATTTCATTTTGGTTATATTTCAACGAACATGTAATTTTCTACATAGCTGACCACCCACACACCTCCAGGAAGTAAAATAGAACGATCCTGTTTGTACGTATTATACGTTACACAGTTTACATTATGTAAAACTCAAGGCGACAGTTCCTAATTTAGTACTCTTAATTTAATCATACACCATAGTGGTCGTACCTTTCCGGAAAGATCGACGAGTTTAGTGGGTACTAAACAGGAAGGACCGCTTAGTGGCTTAGCGACAAATTCGAGGGATTAGAAAACCGAAATATTCGGGTTTTATCCCTGCGATTGGCAGGGCACAGATAGCCACAACTCTATAATTAAGAACAAACAAACGAATACTGTGTAACTAATTTCTTGCGGACTAATATCGTAACTGGTTTGGTTTGAATTTCGCGCAAAGCTACACGAGGGCTATCTGCTCTAGCCGTCCCTAATTTAGCAGTGAAAAAATTAGAGGGAACACTGCTACTCATCACCACCCACTGCCAAATCTTGGGCTACTCAACGAATAGTGGGATTGACCGTAACATTATAATACTTCCCACGGCTGAAAGGGCGAGAATGTTTGATGGGACGGGGATTCGAACCCGCGACCTCCAGATTGCTAGTCGAGCGCCCTAACCACCTGGCCATGCCGGGCCAATATCGTAACTATTTATTGTTATTCCATTGGAAAATAGTCATTACCAAAGGCATGAAAAAATGTATATTCAAGTTACTAAATAAACTAAAAAATATGTCTGTATTATGGCAGTTCTCACCCTTAATGTATAATTCGGACATCTCGGTACTTGGAAGTAGCATTTAGATGATCTTTCTGTCGCCTTGGCTTTGTTAATCACTGCAGGTTGTGTCGCCCTAGAAAACACCTTGTATACAGTGGGATCGTATTTCTTTGTTTCTGATCAACCAATATTGTGTTCCTCTAATGATGATCTTTTAGTATTTTATGACTAAAGCCATGTGTGAATCGCAATTTTCACGGACTGTAAGGAAATCGTAAAATTAGCCCAATACCACGATTTATTTTAAAAGTAATATTAATTATATAAACCCTACGGAGCCGGGTTGGGTGGATTCAACCTAGTTGAAAAATAATTCTAACATTATCGAAGCAAACTTCGCATAAAGGAAAAAAAACATGCTTGTAAATATGGTAATTCTATCAGTCTTCTGAATACATCATGTTTACTTAGTTAAATGGACCACAATTGGCTCAGAAGAGTGGAAACGTAATACAACTTACATGTGCAAAAAGTTTAAATCGCTCTTTCTGCATAATTGGGTTTGGCTGTTTTGTGTAATATGTCGCTACGACAATAATTAAGTAAAGCACAATAAAGTGAAATTGTGTATAAAGAATTTCAAACAAAAAACATCACCTTAGTTACGTGTCTGTGTACTATACAAAAAACATCACCTTAGTTACGTGCCTGTGTACTATACAAAAAACATCACCTTAGTTACGTGCCTGTGTACTATACAAAAACATCACCTTAGTTACGTGTCTGTGTACTATCTTACATGCCTAGTTGTATGTTGTGACTATATGCCATCTGGGCGGGAAAGACTGTACAGTGCAAACTAGAAAACGTATGTCTCTAAAACATTGTATTTTGAACTTATAAATGTGACTGAAATTATTTTGGCTCTTGTGCATCTATACTTTGAAGTGATGATCAGTACGATCAGCAAATGATGTTCAAGGAAAGAATTTTCATTACATTACTTTTTTTAATGAAATTCTTCACGCACAACTTACTAAATAATACTGTGCGTATTCCGTGAAATTTGATACTTTACCCGTGACATTGTCTTGAATTTTCGAAACAAAAAAAAATTACCTCGATTTTCACAGGACCTTATTTATGACATTAGTCGAGTACAGTGGTGGAAAAACAAAAACTGATGTAAAAGCGTGATTATATTTGGATTATAATTCATGTTATTATGGTTGTATAGATGTAACCAAAGTGCATGCTGATTGGTCAATACCGTAGTATCTATATTTTTCGCTAACGTTTCCGAAATGATGCAAAAAATAGAAATAATCCAAACTGGACTTTTTCTTATTGAATTGTGGAACAAAGTATGTGTTACCATGGGATTATAGAAGAAAATATGTCCACCGTTTTTGTTTTGTTTTTTTTGCGAAATAAACTACGAACATAAATTACGCTTCGCGTGTGATTACAAGTTAGTGCATAAGGTGACTTTACGAATGGGAATTTTTTTTTTAGCTACTATATTATCAAAATGTGCTTTATTTGATTTTATAATGTAATGTAGAGTTTTGTAGCTTATTTTCGTAAAACCATTTTATATCTTTGACTTTACCAACTCCCACTTAGATAATATTGTTTGAAATAAATTTTGCTTTTAATCAAACAGTACACGGTGTTCTGGCAACTGGCGCTAGTCGTGGTGGTTACTACCTCAACAGACGATAGCTGTTTTTCTTCGTAATCTTTTGTGCTTTGTTGCTATATTTATCAGCAGATAGTATTATGCCGTTTACATGCTATCTTCTCTCCGTACAGGTTTAAACAGACAAAACACCGTACGACTCTCTTTCTTCACAATTAATATATGATTGTATCACCCTCAATACACATTACAGTTTTATTAGTGAGATATTATGTAAAGAATTCCAGATCTGGTAGAATTATTGCCTTTATACAAACGAAATAGGTATGTCAGTAGTAGTTTTACAGGTAGTCAGTACACGGTAGGTTAAAACCCTCTAACACTGCTAAATTAGGGACGGCTAGAGCATATAGCCCTCGTGTAGCTTTGCGCAAAATCCATAACAAACAGATTACCTTTATCTCAGGACTATGACGAGTTTTTATGTTTTAGGGCTCAAGCTGTCAATATGTAAGTATTGTTCAGATTGGTTACCATCTCAGGGCTATGACGAGTTTTTGTTTTAGGACTCAAGCTACCAATGTGTAAGTGTTGTTCAGATGGATTTTCAGCTCGAGGTTATTTTGAGTGAGTTATGCCTATGAGATTGTTCAGTTAAATTTTCATATCATGATATGACGGACTTGCATGTCTTTGGTAGGTTATGAAAGTGTTAGTATCGTTCTTGGAGGTTTCGTATGTTTGTTATGCTATTGATAGGCTTCTATTGTGTTCTCCATAGATGAAGACTAAAGCTCAAAGTTACACAATGGGCTATCTGTGCTCTGTCCGTTGGAAATCGAACCCTAGATTTTAGCGTTGTAAATCCGTGAACTTACCGTCTACCCACCAGGGGGAAGGGAAAAACTCAGCGCTGGATTAAGGCATAAGTTACAGGTTAGAACCTCACAATATATGGGGCCTCTTAACCTTTTACTAAAAAAATAAAAACTGACTCAATTTCAATTTTTTTTATCGTATGGGACTTCTTGAACTTGACATAGCTTAGAGCCTCGGAATGTCATCATCCGGCATTGGGGGGATATGTGAGGATATGTGTTGGTATTTCAGTTTAATATTGTTTTGTTTGCGTGTGAATATCGAACTTCGCATTTTACATTTTCTAAAGTGAACTCGTTACTTAGGGCTTATTTTTAAAAAAATCATTGTTATCGCTATTACTATTAATATGAGCCTTTATGGTACTGTTTGTTCAATATAAATTATTTTCAGCAATCATAAAGATTAACTATGTCTCAACCAGAGAGAGATGGCATTTAAACAGCCACCCTGGCTGTATGCTTATACTTTGAATGTTGGTTTACTAACTTTGTTTTTTGAAAATGTTTCTGTCAGCTTCAAATCGGTTAGGGTGCAAGTATCCGAAACACCGTGGGAAGATGAAACCCGCAGAGCTGACCTCTAGCGACTTATGGATTTTGGAATTTCATCATGTAGTTGGAATAAACATCTGAATATCAATGTTTATAAGACTGCATTCATGTGCAGAATTTTAAAATAAAAACAGAAAACTTAGAGAAAATAATTGTTTGTTTATGAAACGAACTACATATCACATAAAAATTAAGATTAATTTTAATTCTGTTTTTTTTTGTTTTCCTTACCTGTCTAGTCAAATCGGTTGAGATTATTTTATCTCTTTGTTGTACTTAACTTTACATTTAATTATGCGTTGGTAATTTTTTCACCAGTTATTTTTTATTTTGTAATTGTGACGTTTGTTAATAAAGTTTGTTCAAATTGGATGTCTTAAAAAGGCTGATTAATGATCCAAATATTAATGATTATTAGTTTAACTGCTTACCGTTAAAGCTAAGAATTGTTGACAAAATTATTTCTCGCTTTACAAATCTGGAACGGGTGTGGCTCAGTAGGTAGCGTGTCTGACAGTGATTCCATTGCTTCAGAAACATACTTTGATACCGTGGGTGCGTTATAAGAGTAACGATCAAATCCCACTATTCAGTTAAAATAACCCATGAGCTAGTGATGGGTGCTGTTTTGCATTTTAAAGTTGTCCAATAATATACAACTTATCCATGTTTTTTTAAAACTTTTATTATTAAACAATGGTTAGTCGTTTAAGAAATCTTTTAAACTACACTTTACAAGAGACAAACGATTTACGTGATTTGAATCAATTTCCGTCTTAGAATAGCTTGTTTGAAGTTTGATGTCATGAAAAATCGGTAAGCCTACTGTGGAAGTAATGTACAAAAAATATACACAAATAAAAGAATGATGGTTTATATTATAAAATGCTTAGTACATCTTAAAATACTAACGTGGATATATAATAAATTTTAAAACATAGTAGAAAGATAAGCGAATCTTAAGAATTACCTTTAGTCTTTAAAAATGAAATTGTCTGAAAGTGTTTGTTAAAATTCAAATGTATTTTGAATTTAGCATATTGTCATTATACTGTAATTTCACGGCTGAGAAAGAAATCGCAGTTACTAGTGTAACGTTAACTAACCATAAAATCTGCCTGTTTTGGCCAATTAATTACTTTTCTTCAGATCTGAAAGATAAGGATATCGGTAATCTTAATAATTTACTTCATGTGTTAAAGCTACATTTGGTTAAAAGATGGCGCTAACAAATCTTTTTTTTCGCACAGTTCTAGATTTATTGCGTCATTACTGATAATAGTCATCGAGTGAATAACTGCCTTATTTTGTTATCTTCACAAACACGGTAAACAAATAACAATCGTTCGTATGGGAAGCATATCTGATTATGGTTACATCAAACAAAAATGAACTGGAGACGAAGAAAAAAAAACACACAAATGAAATCAAAATTAAAAAAAAGAAGATTAAGACTAATAAGACGTAAAATGTTTTCTTAACATGTGCACACTCAAATCACCTAAAACATCAATTGTTTTAATAAAAAATATGAAGAAAAAGAAATTTCATATTTCCACTTGTTTAAACTGTTTGTTGTTGAATTTCGCATAAAGGTAGTTGTCCCTAATTTGAAGATATTATATTGAGACAAGACAGTTAGTCAACACCATCTACCGCCAACTCTTTACATGAGAATAGTGGGATTATAATAGTCATATTATAATTAATACCCCCACAGCTAACAGGGCGAGTGTGTTTGGCTACTGGTTTCGATTCTGTTTCTTTAAAATTGCGAGTCGAGCGCCCTCAACCAACAAAATTGTTGTTTTTGCAAAGTTACACAATAGGTTATCTGTGCTATGTCCACTGCGGCTTTTTCTAGTATTATCACTCCATTTGGAAAGGAATGGCCTCCTTCAAAGGGATATTTTTTTTCTTTTGGAAGGTGTCGGGATAATGGTAACGGGCAAAAGATGAAGAGGCCATAATCATCGTAGAATAACGGCCTCTGGAAAACAACTCTAGATCTCTGGTAGAAGTTTATGTGAACTATAATTGCATAAATTAATTATCTTTAAAATATTTCGCCCGTCAACCCCCAAGGGAAATATTGCCTTATAAATTAAATATTCTATAAAACTATTTTTATTTTATATTTTCGCCCATTAATACAATTTTACAAATCGCCCAAGGAGAAAAATGGCATAATTTCTTTTCAGGCACATCAGCCCTGATGATGTTAACTGTGTTACCGAAGGTAGTCAGCTGTAAGTAATAATAAATATTTTACCTTTCATTGTGTCAAAAAACGTCGGTTTTTGTGAATTGCATTTAAAAGTGCGCATAGCTGTACCTAAATTTTAAATAATAGACTAGAGAGAAGACAACTAGTGAAAAGCATTCACCGCCAACTCTTGAAACCACAAGCAATTAGTGTATAAATAGTTTAACACATGTGTTTAAAGACTCAATTGGTAATTCTAGGGTTAACATATTATTATTATTTAACCTTTACTCTGATCTACAGGAAATTTTCATTTATACTGAAAACTTACTTGTTGGTTTATTTTAGAATTTTCTCGTAAAGGTATACAGTGACTATCTGCGCATAGCCGTCCCTAACATTTAAACTGATAGACTACACTAGAGGGAAGGCAACTAATCACAGCATCTATTATCAACTCTTGTCTCACCGAACAGACTCACTGAAGACAAGGTTGACATTTGGTACGTGACTCGAAGAACTTCTCAAATCCTGCAAATGAAATCTTACACTAGGATGGATGACTATGTTGTTTTTTGTTGTAGTTTAAGTTTGATTAACTTCGGAGCTCCATACTTGTTTTCACATTTCACAAAGAAACAAGAAGTTTATAGGGTCAAAAAATCATAAACATGACTCAGCGAGGTTAAGGTGTCAGTCAACGCTTTTTCTCGAGAACCATCTGTTGGCTTTTAGTTCCAGAAGGTTATGTGTTGTCACCCAAAATACAGGGCCTGCGCGACTGTGGGTACAGCACATGTATTTGCACAGGACGGTAGGTTCTTGGGGGCGTAATTGTGTAGAATTTCTATAATGGCTTGGATAGGGGTGGGCGGCAAAACACGTCATGCCGGCCCTGCCAGTGTGTGTGTATATATATATGTGTGTGTGTGTTAAAATGAATTGTGATGGAAAAAATATTCATTATTATATAGACACAACTGAAGATCAAATAGATAAAGATATGACAGACTTATGTAGCCTCCTAGTGGCTCAGCAGTATGTCTGCAGACTTGCAACGCTAATAACAGGGTTTCAATACTCGTGATGGTCACGGCACAGATAGCCCATTGTGTAGCTTTGCGTTTAACTACAAACAAACAAAGAAAATACTTATGTAAACTGATTATGAAGTTCCCTCTTTTCCTTTCATGAACTATATTTGCTGATGACATATTCATATATTTCTTTATGACGTAATAATTGCTAGTCTCTGAACGCAGCATGTCGACATCCAGCTTAGCATAATGAACGAATATATACATTGACTATATATATAATGTACAACCGTTAGTTAATTTATTTCGGTATACTCACGAAAGGGAAGTAAATACACTGTATATCTGACAAATAGAATTAGAACGTGAATTTAAAACGTGTTTTTAGAAGTTCGTTTGTACTATTACTGGAATACGATGAGAAGATGCATTAAAAGTCGTGTAAGATATTGTGCTAACTAGTAGTAAGTAGCAAGAGCTTCGTTAAAATGGCCGTTATAGAAATAACGTCTAGATTTTAAACATTAAACAAGGGAGCGATGTACAGTATGCAGTTAATTGTTATTGGTTGATCTGTAGTGAAGTCTATTCGATATATGCACGAATAGCAGAATTATTTACCTAGGCATTTAAATAATTCCTGCTTTTGTTCTGAAGGACTTAAACACGCACACATACACACCGAAATTACGATAATTATTGTACCCCTTTTTAAGTAGTAGACATGACTCATTACCCGCGCACGGCGACAAAAAAGAACAATGAGCGGCAGTTCGCTATACACGGTTATGCCATCCCACACCACGTGCTGGAAAGCTACAGTTTCTGGTTGCATTGAGCCATGTTTAAAGAAAAGGGATAACACTATAGAAAACCCACAACTTCACCAAAAAGGTGCATTCATAACTTTACTATAGACGTACACTCATAACCAGTGCTACATTAACCTACCGCAGGGCCACTATGCATAAAAAGAAAACGATTCGCGCGGGGCCCCATGGGTATATTGTCTGAAAACAGGGATGTTTATCCCATTATTCTATCGATTGGCTTTATCGATAATAGATAATGCAAGCTATCTACGATAATATACAGAGATTTCACGTCGAGTAGAAAATTAACAATAATTTTATTTTTAATTATATTCGATAATTGTTTTTAAACGCCTTTATATTTTTAAGATATAAGTAGAATATGGTAGAATTCACACATCTAATTTTTATTTGCAAATTCCTATACAATTCATTCCATTATAAATATTTAATTATCCTTTATTGATTTTACATTGTCATATTTAAAGATTTTATCCAAATAAAAAAAGATCGTTCATACTCAGTTTATTTTGTTTATTCACATAACGGTTTTTCGACATTTTTGTCGTTACAGAAAGAGCTTTTACAGGCACGGTGCTATATAGTAAAATTCATGATGTGCACGCGCTAATATGATGATCAAATTGTGAACTTCATTTGATCTGCTACTGAATGTACATCGTACATTTCACCATAATGATAAAAATAGTTCATTTCTTACTTAGTCATTTGTTTTCAATGGTTCGAAATTTATAATTCAGTTTAAATAATTTAATATAATAGTATATAGTCATGAAAGCGCGGGGGCCATACGCCATGGCCTCGTGTGCCTTATGTGTTAATCCGGCCCTGCTCATAACTCCTAACTAGAGCTGGGCGAGTTCTCGATTATCTATGTATAGCGATTACATCAACTAGTGTCTCATAAACTAATGAGTTAACCGAAGTTACAAAATTACACAGTCGAAGAGCATTCATAACTTAACACTATGCTCATCAAGCAGGCAGTAGCACTACCTATGTTGGGAAGGCTCGGGTTAAAGTTTAACGAAATGGTATTTTAAATATCTCCTCAATAGGCAAACTTTACAATACTATACAGTGTTTCCCTTTATAACAATATCTGTGTAATGGCTGAATCACTGGTACTGGGTATGTCTGTAAATATCATAACAAAAAGTTTGAATTTCTTGTTCTTCTTTCTGCTGCTTCTTTCTTATTACATGATAACTCAAAAACCAAAACAATGGTGTCAACCATTTTCACTGAAATGACATAGTTTCAAACGGAGTATCCGCTTTTATAAGTATTATTATCTTGTAGTAATTAAAAAACAATAAGATAATTCTAGTGTAAACGATGTTATCATTACCTCTTGAAGTTAGCTTTTTTATAGATATTTAGTGTTCCTTCACAAAACTTGAGTACAGGGTGAACCATAAACCACCAGCCAATAAATAATATATGAATAATAAATATTACAGTTGGAAACACGTTGTATTTAGAACTTGGTTATAAATACAGCCTTCCTACATTTATTGAAACACTGCATTAAAAAACAAGCAAACAAATAAAGAAACAATTAAAAAGTTTGTTCGTTTGTTTGTAATTAAGCACAAAGCTGCACAAATGGTTGTCTGTGCTCTGCCCACCACGGGTATCGAAACCTGGTTTCTAGCAGTGTAAGTCCGCAGAGATACCGCTGTGCCACTGGGGGCAACTAAAACAGTAAATGTAGGGATGGCTAATATCAATCCTTCAAAAATAATACAAACAAGATAGTAGGGATGGCATTTGCATCTTGTATGCATTGTTTTTGAAGGATTGATATTAGCCATCCCTACATATATTTCCTTTTTTGAAAAGTTTTTTATATATTTGTAACTTAACACTATATACGTATATTCATAACTTAACACTACAAACAAACTTTCAAACTTAACATTATAGACGTCTACCCAGAAGATCACTGTAGACGTACTTTCATAACTTAACACTACAGACATATATCCAAAACTTCACTGTAGACGTACTTTCATAACTTAACACTACAAACAAACTTTCAAACTTAACATTATAGACGTTTACCCAGAAGTTCACTGTAGACGTACTTTCATAACTTAACACTACAGACATATATCCAAAACTTCACTGTAGACGTACTTTAATAACTTAACACTACAGACATATATCTAAAACTTCACTGTAGACGTACTTTCATAATTTAACACTACATACATATACCTAAAACTTCACTGTAGACGTACTTTCATAACTTGACACTACAGACGTATATCCAGAACTTCACTGTAGACGTACTTTCATAACTTGACACTACAGACGTATATCCAGAACTTCACTGTAGACGTACTTTCATAACTTACCACTACAGACGTATATTCATCACTTAACACTACAGAAATATACCTCCCCAAAATTTATATTTGTGACCCTTAGTCCTACTATTCTCACTGTTAGATATGAAAAATATTATGCATCAACACCGTTAATTTCCCTTACAATCTTAAACGCCTCAATCAGATCCCCTGTAACTCTTCTTTTTCAAGGGAAAACAATTTCAGAGATCTTATCTTCTTCTCATATGTCAACCGCACCATCCCAAGCACCATTCTAGTAGCCCTCCTCTGAACCCTTTCCAACAATTCAATGTCCTTCCTGAGGTAAGGAGCCCAAGACTGAACACAATACTCCAAATTGGCCTAACCAGTGATCTATACAATGAAGTATAACCTCTTTAGACTTTTATTCTATAATTATGTAGATACAACATAAAATCCTTTTTGCTCTACCACTAGCAACAGCACACTGCTTGGATGGCTTTTGAGACTGATCACCTATTACACCAAGATACCTTTCTTTCATGACACTGTTTAGGTTATTCCCATCGAAATTATACTTATAATTAAAAATATGATAACTCGCATGCATTATCTTGCATTTACTATAATTAAAACCCATCTGCCATTTATTCTCCCAACTCACTAAGTTATTTAAATCCTTTTGTAAAGCAGCAGCATCCTCTTCACAGCCAGCAACACCCAAGACCTGAATATCATCAGCAAATTTAAGTAATTCATTGACCATTCCTTCATCTATGTCATTGATGAAAATCAAAAAAGAGCAAAGGACCTAAGACTGAGCCCTGACGTACCCCACTTGTGATATTAATCCAGTCCGACCGAACTCCATTTATAAAAACTCTCTGCTTTTTTCCATCCAGCCATTCTTCTATCCAATTAGCTAACTTATCCCTCACACCAATAGAGATCATTTTTACAAACATTTTATGTGACACCTTGTCAAATGCTTTCTGGAAATCTACACCCTTACCCTAGTCTATACAAGCAGTAACCTTTTCAAAGAATGTCAAAAGATTTGTAAGGTAAGATTTTTTGTTAGTGAAACTCTGTTAACTATCCAATAAAATTTTAAAGTTTGTTAAATGACTTTGTAGAGCATCTTTTATCATATTTTCCAAAACTCTTCCCACAACTGATGTAAGACTAATAGTCCTATAATTACAGGGACAATTTTTATCACCTTGCTTGAAAAGAGGAGTGACATTAGCTAACTTCCAATACTCTGGCACCTGCCCACTATTCAAGGACTTACAAAAAATATTAGCAAGTGGCTCACATATTCAATCCTTAACGTCCTTCAAAACACTTAGGGAAATATTATCCAGCCCTGGAGACTTATATCGTTCTTTGAACTGCCCAATTTTTTGTAACAAGCTTAAAATTAACGTGACAATTTTGTTCGATCCTGTTTCTATCTATTAACTTTTCAAGATGAGAAATACTTGTGACGGATTTATTATTATATATTTATTTTAATATCGACGTTTGCTTGAATTAAATTTATATTTAGAAACAAACATAGCTTATACTGTTAAATATGTATTGCGAAACTCCTACCTATTCTTCAAAGTTGTAGAAGATTCTCGAGAGTAAGAATCAACAATATATGTGTGTACGTAAATGCTAGTGTAGCTTTATATTGTTACATAATCTGAATTTTCTAGAAACTCTCCACACGCCTATAAATATAACCAACGCGACGCGCCAAAAAAAAGTACCTATTATTGGGTTGCTATAACCTTCGTAAGCTATAACTGTGATTAACGTTTATAAATCGGGAACTTCAGATATATTGACAAGGAACGTTTATAAATTTCTAACATTACAAATTATTTAACTTCAGTAGATTCACATCGGACATTAGTACTTTTACGAAGATATTATATAACTTCAGCGGTAAAAGAAACTCGACCTGTAATCGGCGTGTGATCAGCGAGAACTACAGAGCTAGCTAGCTCCCTATTAAGTGAATTGTACCTACGTCAACTCGAAATCAACTCGCTCATTGTGAACCCTCGATAAGACACCAAGGAAGTTCCAGACAAGAAAGAAGACTTTATATTGATTGTAAGTTTGTGGAACTTTTGTATATAAATCAGTTTGTAGTAGCTGTTTGTAAAAATTGTTATTGTAAATTGTATTATTGTTTGTATATTAAAATACATTTCTATTAACAAAGAAAACTGCGTGTATCAATCTTGTTGGCAAATATCAT
>NW_013667941.1:178417-188853 GCF_000517525.1 Limulus polyphemus
AAGCCAACCCCTTTTTTTTCATGCATCATTATATGATGTTCTAATTTCCTGTTTTTATGCTTCGTTTGTTTTCTTCTTACCTGAAACAAGAGGAAAAGAGAGATAAAGCAAATTACCTAAAATCTCTTCCCATTTTCTCATAAAACAATCCTTGAATATCTGATTGTTCCCGAGCCGGTCGTAACTCTGAGATTAGCGTATCCGGAATGTGAATCCTAGAACATATGGATAACGACCCGATTCCGCAATAACAGTGTTCATACTTTGATATTGTGGGTGTAATATTAGAGCGATGGTCAAATCCAACTAATCGGTAGGCAAGATTAAACCAAGAGTTGGCTGTATGGGCTATTGAATAGCTGTCTTCCCTTTAGTCTATCAGCTCAAAATATGGGATGGCTGTGTGAAGATATCGCTTATGTAGCTTTGTTCAAAATTTTGAAACAAACAGACCACTGATCTTTCTTAACGTAAATATATTCATGAATACAAATATTGTATTTTTTAATCATCCATATGCTCCATAATAATATGTTGTATTTGTCAAATATTTTTATTGTCTTAGTTGTTTGTCAAACTGTGTTTACTTTGTAGGCTGTTTCATTATCAGCTTTTAATCACTGTTTCTTTTATAAATATTGAAATAGGCATTTCGTGTTCGTAGCACGATATCAACCAAAATTAGTTACAGAATTTGTCGTGTTCCTTACCTCTTGCAATATCATCTCAAAGTTAAAGTATTATTGAAATTTAAGAAAAATTAAACAAGTAAGACTTATGAATAAAAACATCTGAGATCAGCCAACTGAGACTCGCTGGGTGATCAGTGAAATCTGACAAAGTAAACAAACCCTGTGGCGAGTGATTCAGTAACTTTAATTTTTACGGAAACGAACTCTTTCTGGCATGCACTGTCTAAAACTCCTAACCAAATACGCTCGCCCTTTCAGCTGTGGGGGCGTTATAATGTGACGGTCAATCTCACTATTCGTTGGTAAAAGAGTAGCCCAAGAGTTGGCAGTAGGTGGTGATGACTATCTGCCTTACCTCTAGTCTTTCACTGCTAAATTAGGGAAGAAAAGCGCAAATAGCTCTCGTATAGCTTTGCGCGTAATTCAAAACAAATCAAACCTGTTGGACCAGTCTTGATATATATAGACAATTTACAAAATAAAATCTAAATATCCTTACTGTATGTATTAACACTGTTAACTACGAGGGTCTGAGAACAACGACAGCAAAAGATATCGTAAAATCACCAGGTGAAATACAAATTACACTTAAATTATCGAAATGACGTTGTTCGTAGTGATGAGAAGTAAAAAATATAACGCTTAATAAATCACTTATACCGTAAGTGTCAACAGTTGAAATTCAATGTTCTCAATGTATCAAACGTTGAATACTGCATAATTCTCCAGCGTCTATAGATGAGTATAAAATTTAATTTATATCGGTGTATAAGTACTTTAGTATACCATTTTAGGGAAATATACAATCATCATTCTATCAAAACTCCTAGTGTATAAAAGTGAAGTTAAGAACAGTGATTCTAATTACATGTGTGATACAATTAATAAATTAGCGATGATTTAAAAAATTACTAATAGTTAGTTAAATGAAGCCGAGCTGAGTTTAACAAAGTGTTCTCGCTATACCGACTAACATATGTATATTTATATAAACAGAAACAGAAAAATTAATTCAGTTCATTATAGTAAGTAATTAGCTTATTACTAAAAATGTACGAACAAATAATAGGAAAACCGTAATAACATAATAATGTGTTTAGGTAGTGTATTAAAGATTGAAAGGATAAAAATGGTTATCATTTTTGTAGATATTCTTCACGCAGTCAAAACTGTACTTTAGTCTTCTATTATCTGCAAAAAAATATCCGAAGTTCTGATACTGATACTGTGCTTGACAAGACAAATAAGAGTGTAATAGCAAGAGAGAAAGGGAGTCTGCGAGCCTGAGTCATGATCTTATAGTGGTAGTCTCAAGTGCGCTTCCTCTACTAAATCAATTAAATATAGCTTCCATGAGATGGTGAACACTTAGTATCCGTGTGTCAGCCATGGTACAACGACATGACATCCCAACCACGTTAATTGCAAGCACGATTGGGTTCGTAGTATATCAAAATGTCTAAAGTGCAGCTCGTGGAACGAAGAACATTGTATAACGTGGTATGCCTATATTCTTAATGGAGCTTTTCTGTCTTAATGGTTTTTGGCACACAAAATTGAGTAATCGTCATAGTTTAACGTGGCATATTAGAAACATGAGCATAAACATTAAGAAAAAAGAGACTTCGTTTGGTAACATTAGGATGTATGGTTACTGAAAAAAAAAGTATCAGGGGCTTCATTTTCACCGTAATTCAGTTGTATTAAATTGGGAAGGTAATCTGAGGTTTTTTAAAACAATTGCAGAGTTCAACTTCGAATGTATATAACAGCAAAACTTTATGAACTGTGATTATACATTTATATAACTAACATTATACAACAATTGAACAAAATATTGCAGTTCCAGTTACATGTAGAAAATAATTTTCTAAAATTAACCTTTTCGCAACACAGTAAGAAAAGCACTTTTTGTCCGTTAAATGTACACGTAGAACTGCTAAGCCTAACAATGAAGATTAATTTTTTTAATTCTTGCCCCTCATTTAGGTCAATTTCGTAACGAGAATGAATAAATATTTTGCTTTGTAGATACTAAAATTTTATTTTCATAAATTTTATTTCTTTGTTACCAAACAAAAAACTACACAATGGGCTATCTGTACTGTGCCCACCACGAATATCGAACGCTTAACACTTACCCAGCGGGTGACACATACAAAAACATATTTCATTATTTTAATGAATAATCTGAAAAACATTAAAGTAGTACACCGAACACACATTACGTTGCTTGTAAGAGATACACTTCGTATATAGTGGCTGCGGAAACTCGAACACGTTTTTTAAACGATTAAAATGGTGCGCTGCAGATGGAAAATTCCATTATGTCTATTTTTTGCATGTTCTTCGATAACAAGGTAGCAATTGGATATATTCGAACAAAAACACGGAACTTTGCATATAAAACTTGAGAAAAGAAAGCTTTTATACATGCTAAGCAGTTTATTCAGGACGGTGGCTATTCTGGGATGTATTCCCGGTAGGTGAGGTTTGAGAGGACGGCGAGTGTGCTCGAGAATTTCTTCATCGTTTGTTAACCAAAACATGAGAAAGAAAACAAGATCGAACAAAAGCGAAGTAGTCAAATCATCACTGTTAACAGCCTGAATAGCACACGAGTAAGCTTATCGAAACTCACAGCTAGCGAACACCTGCAAGATTTTGTTATACTGGTGCCTAGAAAATAGTTTGTCTATCTTTGGCGGTTTTATGCAAGTATATTCACCCCACTATGAAAATAAAATAAAATGAATGATAACCGGCCCTAAAAGTTGTTTAAAAGACAAGTCGCTGTTATTTCCAAGTTCAATTATCGGAGAGTTCACTAGCTCTCTCTATGTAGGTAAGGACTGCATGGACGCCCGTATTAAAGCAATACAAAACTAATCTGGATTTTCTTCTCTACAGGTCATCAGAAGCTAGATATGAAGAGTTACCTGACATAGTCGCTCTATCTCCGGTGTATATGCCGCTTTTCAGCTATCCAGAGCGTTCCAAAGTCGAAAACCAGCGAACAGACAAAACCGAGATTTCTTATTTTCGTTCATCATCATCTTTCTTTAACAGACCTAGCGCCTACCTAGTTCTAGCAATAACTATAATTTTATCATCATTTTATAGAGCAAAACAGTCTTCACGATCATTGACTACCTAATTTTATTATTATTTTAAGCAAAATTTAAAAAGCTTTAGAATACACTCTATAATCTAGTAACCCATGTACGCCATCTTATAAAAAAAAGTAAACAAACAAGTATAAGGAAAACACTTTACCGCTAAATCAAAAAGCTATGTAGTGCTGGCTACTGAACTTGAAAAAAGGAACCAAACAAGGTAGGGATAGAAGTGGACATAAGATGTCTTAACTTTACATGGAGAATAAAATCCCTATATTACTGGCTTCCTCACTGGCAAAACTAATAGAACCAGAATTACCAATCGTAGAATGTTACTCTATTGTAAACTAGTCATAAATGTAGTATTCCAAATTAAGTAAAGGAACGTATAATGATGAAAGCTGAGATTATATTCAAACACCAAGCTTTCGATAAAGAAAGTGGGGAAGTCAGTAATGTATGAATTTTATTCTCCATGTAGAGTCGAGACGGCTTAGTCCGCTATGTGATAATTAGTCACTCAAGTGATATGTCCACTTCCATCCCTATCTTGTTTGGTTCCTTTTTTCAAGTTCAGTAGCCAGCTCTACATAGCTTTTTTATTTAGCGATAACTTTTTTTTCTTTATAATTGTAACAATCGAATGTTAAGGATGATGTGTTTGGGATTTTTAAATGTTGGAACAATTGTTCCAGTTAAAATTAAGCTTTGACTATTATTATTATTTTGTTCATAATATTTCATGGAAACAAAGTATTGAAAATTAGTACATTCAATAACTTTAACTTGGGCCACACGTTAACAAATGGGAAAAGATAGAAAAGGGGACATTATGATTTTGTCTGTTGAGGGCGCCATATATTTCACGATAAATTAAATCTGTTTATTAGTTTTAGTGCAAAGATGCACAATGGACCACCTGCGTTCTGTCCGCCGCAGGGAATCAAACTACGGATTATAGGGTTGTTATTTGGCAAACTTACCGCTGACCCACCGGGGGGGGGGGACAAACAGTCTTAGCCAGTGACATAATTTGATTTTTTGTTGTTGTTGTCATTGTCACTTAAGTTCAATAAGTTGTCACAAATCATGACTGAGGTAAAAGAGCAAACTGGTGCTGGGTAAACAAATTCCACTGCTCAGACACTGATTTTTAACATTTAAACTCTACAGAAGCATTTTGACGCCGAGCATTAAACTCATAGCAAGACACTGGGGAGAACATTTGCTGAGTAATTTGTGTTTTTATCAACGTGAAAGATAACAATTTCTTTAAGATTACGAAAGATAAGATACATTGCTACAGAAATTCCGTGCCTTCAATCAGCCATATCACAAATAATTTATAACTCAAAGAATTCACCGCAAAAGTTTCTGTCGAAATACAGCCACCATATGTACAACATTTGCCTTCATTCAACATGCTTATTTTAACACAACTCGCATGCCTGCAATGAGTACAGTTGGGATGCCATGCAAGTCTCACGCCATTTTATTAAGGCTATCACTCACACACATACAGGTATGCCACTGCGTAATGCTAAATTGTACTTGCACACATTCTCTTTTCAATAGGATTACCAAACTTAAAGAAAACAAATCTAGATATATCACGTATACTGCAGTTACACATAAACTTGCTAATTCAAAGAACACACTTTATTATGTACAAAATTATTCACGGTACTGTATACATGAACTTTAAAATTTTCAAACATCTTTATTTTTTTTTTATTTCGCTAGACTGGATTTAAAAAAAAAGCCCAAACTCGCGTGTTTCGAATCATGGTAGAGCTTTAGCTGAAAGTTGACTCCATTTATCTTTCAACAGGTTATTAAAATACATTTAAAGTATATAAAAAAATGACACAAATTAAAATGAACATCTAAGAAAATCAAATGAGTTCATTAACCTTTTACATTCACATTACCGACTTATTTGTATAATATTCACATACTGTAGCATATCTAGTACTTTTATCTTTTCGCTTATTATATAAGCTAAAATAACTAGATGAAATCGCCCATAGGAGTCATATGCGGTAATTAGCGGAATAAATTGCAATATGGATGTTATATATTTTTTTTATGTGACTCGTGTGTTATAACGAGCCCTAAAACCAACAAATTAATGGACTCACAAGCAATTTGGTTTATAAACACTAAAGAAAACTTTGTTTAAAAAGCCAATGGGATCCTTGTGGACCTTCCTTTATTCTAGGGTTTAAAAAGCGGACAAAATACACTTGCGTTGGAGGGTCCATCTGACTACAAG
The DNA here is from genome assembly GCF_000517525.1 of Limulus polyphemus. Taxonomy (NCBI): domain Eukaryota; kingdom Metazoa; phylum Arthropoda; class Merostomata; order Xiphosura; family Limulidae; genus Limulus; species Limulus polyphemus. The sequence goes on from NW_013667941.1 coordinate 184,504, forward strand.
CCTCTTCCACTAATTACTGTCAACCTTACTCTTCAGAGATGTTCAGTGTTTCACCATATACTTCTCGGTTATTGACATCACAAAGCAACACAGTGTTCACATTATAATTCTCGGTTATCGACATCACAAAGTAACACAGTGTTCACATTACAATTCCCGGTGACTGACATCACAAAACAATACAATGTTTCACATTACAATTCTCGGTTATCGACATCACAAAGCAACACAGTGTTCACATTACAATTCCCGGTGACTGACATCACAAAACAATACAATGTTTCACATTACAATTCTCGGTGATTGAAATCGCAAAGCAACATAGTGTTTCAGAGGACAATTCTCGGTGACTGACATCACAAAGCAACACAATGTTTCACATTGCAATTCTCGGTGTTTGACATCACAAAGCAACAGTAAACACTATATCGTCACTGATATGAAACTTAAAAAAGAAGAATACCATTACCATTTGATGTGAAACTTATGGTACACATAAATATTTGTCATTGTGGTCAACATAAAATATACAAAAGAGATATAAATAATAGTATTTGTTACGTGATAATAATAATCATAATATAACAAGGATATATCACAAGGATCCAATTGGCTTTTTAAACAAAGTTTTGAGCAAAAAATATAGTCACATCGATTAATTAGATAACTGTGAGAAGTCTGTATGAACTTCCTAGCGTTATATCATAATAAAATATGAATTACCTAACCGTTTATATATATATATCATAACGCTAGGAAGTTCATACAGACTTCTCACAGTTAACTAATTAATCGATGTGACTATATTTTTTTGCTCAAAAAGTCACAATTAATCCATCTTATTACATTTCTTAACATTCAACTACTTCAGGGGTTAACGTGCTAGACAGTAGATCTGAGAGTCAATTAATTGTATCCCGTGACCGCAAAATTAAAAAAAAGCGCTCCACAATCTGGGGCCATGTGGTTCCTTATAAGGGTGATGATGAAGTCCCACTATTCGATCATACAAAAAAGTTGGCGGTGGGTGCTGACGACCAGTTGCTTTCCTTCTAAGCAGCCTATCAGTTTAAAAATAAGAGACGGCTATCGCAGGTATCCCTAGCGTATAGGCCCGGCATGGCCAGGTGGTTAGGGCACTCGACTCGCAATCTGCGGGTCGCGGGTTCGAATCCCCGTCACACCAAACATGCTCGTCCTTTCAGCCGTGGGGGCGTTACTATGTGACGGTCAATCCCACTATTCGTTGGTAAAAGAGTAGCCCAAGAGTTGGCGGTGGGTGGTGATGACTAGCTGCCTTCCCTCTAGTCTTACAATGCTAAGTTAGGGACGGCTAGCGCAGATAGCCCTCGTGTAGCTTTGCGCGAAATTCAAAACAAACAAACCCTAGCGTATTTCTTTCATTGGCGGGTTCTTTTAAGTTACTTGGTGAAAACAGTTCTAAGTCCAGTTCACGTAATGATGGTAAATTACTTTATTTCTTCTACAAACATGAACACTTGTACACTACCGTAAGTTTGTTGAATACCTACGTTATAAATAACTTTAACTGACATAAAATCCGCAGTTTCCTCAAGCTAACATTTAAATTCCAGCATTGAAATATAGCTTACAACACATTGAATACCACTGCATAAAACACAAACAAATAAAACTTTTTTTTCAAAATTTAAGTCTAGAAACAAATAAATAGGTACATATAGTAAGATGAATCAATGTATTTTGTAAAATCTATAATTATAGAAAAATAAATAAAAAATTGGGAATTTAAAAAACCTGCAGATAGAAATAATAAAAAAGTAGCCAAACAAGGCTGGAGATACTGTAGACATTATTTACTCAAACTACAAACCCTTATCTTGGTTCCATGCTGTTACCTATGGTTACATTTGATGGAGTCATAAGAGGGATTTGTAGTTTGAATAAATGTTGTCTATAGTATCTCTAGCGTTTTTTCCTTATTTCTTTTTTACTATACTTATTTGCAGATTTTTAAATTTCCAATTTTCTATTTATCTTGTTTGCTGTTTTTTCATGCTTAACTATGGGCAAGGGATTACTTGATATGGTAGCTAACGTTATACATTGTAATGATAATAAACAAAGCTAGTAGGCAGTTTATACGGTTCATGATAATCTACTTTAGTTATTGACTATTTCATAGTATTAGTTCGAGATGTAAAATGTTAAGCTGCAACTGGAGATTGTCATGGAGATTTGTTTGAGAATACAGTGAGCATTTATAGTTTCTTTGTAACTAAATTCTCAATATTTAATGCATGGGAATGGGCAAATATATGTCCAGATTAATTAAGACACAACTCCCACTAAGCGCGTATAAAATTTTATCAGTAGAAAAGCAGATTTTTTAAATAAAACACATACGACTAAAATATTACTCTAAATAAACCTCTTTGTCTTTTTAAAGTAATTATTCTACGAATGTATGTCATAAAATTTAATATTATGTGTATTGATTTTTTTTACTCCTTCGCTTTATATATTAAATAGGGGTTGGCTCTCTAGAGACACCGATTGTATAGTGCACAAAGCAATGATGTTACAGTCATCTAATGTTCATCTATTATTGCATGTTTCACCCTGCACTTAAGCTTTTTAAAGGAACACCACTATCTTGTAAGAATGCTAACTTCAAGGAGTAACAACAACATTGTTTACACTAGAATTATGGTATTTTTAAGCTTGTGTAAAATATAGAAGAAACAAATCGACTTTTCAACACCAATACGATTCACAGTACCTTATTTAGTATTCTACAAACGGTTTGGGTGCAATATACCAAGCCGTTTTTGTTGTAGGCTGGCAAGAGAATAACATTAAGAAGAAGAATTACAAACAGGCATTTTGAGCGGATTTTCTTTTCCTTGTAAGTCTAATATGCGTGCTTTCTTTGTGAATTTTTATATGTGTACAACCTTAGCAGTCAATAGTAAAGGTTTTAAAATGTTTACTGTTTAAGGTGCTTTTTGCCCGAACGTTCTATTAAGGTTTTGTGCAATTCCTTGCGATCCATATTATGAACTACTATCGTGGTTCAAGATATTATCACTTCTTCTGATAAATATACTGAATATGACAAAAAAATCATCCTAACTTTATTACACACATACTCACAGTAAAGATAAATTAAAACTAAGATAAGTGACAAGTGAAAAGGAAAAATAACGAAAAACAAGAGAGAGAATCATATTCATAATACACTGAGCTTTACAACAAGTCAAAAGTAGGGATGTCTGCCTAAATGCAATACGTCAAAGTCAATGTAACCTCTAGGCCTAATTTCAGCTGAAATGATATTATCGTACACGTGAATGCGAATGATTAAAATTCCTGCTTCGGTCCTAAATTATTATTTATCTGGCTGTGACCTAGTTATGTTAATCACAAGCCGCGTCTACCTTACCTTTACATGAATTCCTGCTGGGTACACAATGAAAAATCAATGCTGAAGTTATACAGTAACGTTCTACAAGAGTGTTAATTGAACTGACAGTTTTATGAACATATTTATTAGTGTGAAGGGTGTGTCAGATACGGAAAAAAATACTACAATTAAGCGTTATGAGGCATGCTATGAAATTTTCCTGGAAAAGGTTCATATTTAATAGTGCATGATGCTATAAAACTGAAAAAGCTGTAATACGTGACAAAATCAAATGTAAATTTTACTTATGGTGATACGATACTTGTCTTTACTTCTTGGTTAGCTTTTTGTAGATCTAAACTCGAATAAGTTGATTTAAAAACAATTTGTTATGTATCAGGCTTTCTTTTGAAGTATTTTGGAATTATTTGAATAAAAAATACATAGCGTATTTTGCATTTATCAGAGCAATCCAATGAAAATACCCCTTTTGCTGCCTATTAAAGCAAGCAATCCATCTTAAAACAACTACAATTCAACTGGGTCAGGTTAAACTGAACAGTAACTTCCAATGTTGCTCAATGAGTTTTTTAACTTACTAGTCCAGTAACTTATCATCTAAAACAATTATAAATCTCATCACCTTTGTTGCTATCTCAGCTTATAGATTTCTTTTACAGCCTTCGTATATCCAAAATATTTTTCTGCGATCTAAATGATAAAATTATATAATTAAACATTCAAGGATTTCTCAGTCTTCAGCTGAACATAACTCACATTCCTAGACAGGTTTATAATATGGACCAACACATTTTATCAAGCGTATGGCCACTCTTATCCCCGAAACGTGCAACGAATAATTACAACAATATCGAATGAATATATAGTGTTACGACAGCGGAAGTCACGTGACGCTAGTAACACGTCATGAGCTTCTAGAAAATTCATGTCCCTTCCTGAAACCT
>NW_013667941.1:189722-191848 GCF_000517525.1 Limulus polyphemus
TCATGTCCCTTCGTGAAGCCTCGAGTGTTTACCAGATATGCGGTATTCTTGTATATAAGACCACCAAGAAGTGACGGCAAAAATGTAATTGAATTGCAGACAGAGATAGAGACGACAATTGAGTCAAGCGCGTGAATCGTTCGTTTGTTGTGAAATATAAAGTTTGTTTAAGTTATAGCGTGACTGTGGAAATTAAGTGTATTGCAAAGTTGTATTGAGAAAGAATAAACTAGTTTTATTTAAGAAAGGACTTGTATCGCTAAAGTTTCTTCGGAAAGAATTTTTACGGAAAATTAACTAACGACCAGAGACGTAACAATATATTACAAAAAATACATGACAAGTCCATTCTGTACAAGTCCATTGGGTGATTTCAGTAAATTGCAGGGTTGAAGAAAAGTTCACAATTAATATCAATAATTATTTGTTTTATTAGCCGTTCTTAATTCGTTCAGAAAACAAATCTGTTAGAGAGTCATGTTGTCTGACGAGTATGATTGTAGTGAAGTGTTCTGTGGTACATTGTTGACATCTTCTGGAATGCCACCTTTCCTTAACACTTAATTTTGCGGTAGTAACAACTGGAATTCTTTTTATTTTATATTGTAGTTAATATTTGTTTTTCTTATTGTGCTGAAATCTTGAACAATCTAGCTCTGATTCGTATCAGAGATTACATCAAGGTCCAGAGATTTATTGTAGTATGTTCATCATTAAAAAATCCATTCTCCCGTTAAGCTGTTTCAACAGGCACTCAATAAGTCTTTTATTCACAGTGAAATAGCCAGTTCTGATGAACAACTTTTGGCTAATTGCTTTGTATCTTGTTGTTCTTGTTCTTTTTAAATTGTATATTACACTTTAATTATTGGATGCTTTTACTGGACATTTTAAGCTTTGACTTATCTTTGAGGTACTGATCATTACGTCATATTCTGATATTGCTAGCATTTACATCATATTGTAATCGTAGCTTCACATTTGTGAATTATGTTAATGGTATTATTATAAGTTATGTTTATTTAGTTTGTATTGTAGTTTTTTGTTGGTTTTTTTTCAAATGGAGTGTTGATATCACGTAACTTAATGACCAGAACTTTCTCGAAATAATTTCAAAATTAAATCATTCAACTATTAAATTATATACTGAGAGAAAATGTGGACAGTGTTTGTTTACACTTTGTATGATTTGTTTTGAGATTCCAAGATTTATGGCTCTCGAATAAGATTTTTCTTACCAATTCCAATGATCCCTAATTTTGATAGATTTCCAGAACTCTATCTGGATTTCGTCAGATTATAAAATCATATATACATTGTTTAGATGTTTCTTAGAAATTAAAGTTACACTGATCATGGGTGTCGCTAGGACTTTTTTCGGGGAGGGGGGATTGTTTGTTTGTAGTTAAGCACAAAGCTACACAATGGGGAGGGGAGGGGGGACAAAGACTTTTGTTTGCCTTCTTAGTGCAAAGCTATATAATGGGCTATCTGCACTCTGTCCACCGCGGGGAATCGAATGGCATTGATTCAAGGGTATTTTAGACAGTATAGCCATAGTAGAGTTTTGGCTTTAATGGACTACTCCTACCTGTTGCTATAGAGGGACAACGCTTCGGTCTTTAAATCAAGACCTTCTTCAGGTTGAAACCAAAGTTGAAAACTGTGTAGTCTTTTTTTTGTAACGATCCTGTGATAGAGTTCCTTCTTGTGTATTACGTGTGAGTAAGCATATTTTATTTTATATCTGGAAGCGAGTTCTGTGACATCATAATTTATTCTGTGAAGTCTGATGAGAGAGGGAAAGAGGAAGATGGTAGAGTAACCGTTGTTCTTAAAAACATTTTCTATGAATCTAAATTATTTTTTGATTTGATCACCAGGTTAGATTCTATCAAATATATTTACAATTATCCCCCCCCCCGTGGCACAGCGGTATGTCTGCGGAGTTACAACGCTTGAAACCGGGTTTCGATACCCGTGGTGGGCAGAGCACAGATAGCCCATTGTGTAGCTTTGTGCTTAACTACAAACAAATTTACAATGATTATTCGTTTAACAGTCTGTGATTGGTTAGTTTTATGATAAAAATATCTGTTTACAAGGGTGCCCGCAGAAAAAAAAAA
>NW_013667941.1:192368-194058 GCF_000517525.1 Limulus polyphemus
TTGGTTAGTTTTATGGTAAAAATATCTGTTTACAAGGGTGCCCGGCAGAAAAAAAAATTAGGGGGTTCAAGTAACTCAAGTTTTAAAAAAAATATGAAACCAAAATACGAATACCTTATGATTTTCCAATAACATAGAAGAATAATTTTACATATCTAGTATTTTTTTCTTTTTGAAAATCCAGTGATCCCTTGCCCATCTCTGTTTGTATGTGTGTGTTTTCTATATACTATAGTACTGAGGTGATTATCTGTGAATTACGATATGGGTACATTAGCACACACACTTCAACAGAGGGTTGAGTACTTTATATTAAAACTATTTTGATGGCTCACTACGTCGTTACAGTCGATGACATCACGTCCGGTCGTATTCTATCTTATGACGATGCATCTTGATAATAGCCTGAAGCGTAGTTTCCATTGCAAAAGGCTCTGTCTTAAGGTTATCGTGTTAACAACACACAATTTCTCCCTGCGTGCATTCCATATTCTATCTAGTATACGATCACGTCCATTTCCCAACGCCCGTTTCAATAGTTCAATCGCACGAAAATCCATAGGCGACTTCACCGATATATCTTCATATGAAATAGCATGAATACTGGTTTCATTCTGCAGCTGCTTAAGGCATGAGACGGCTGAACGGAAGGTATGGCTGAAAGTCTTATCTTAATGCATCTATTGCTCTGTTGGCCTCATAACCAGCTGCAGAGTCTTTTTGATTATGTTGTGTACTGTTGCCTGGGGTACGTGGACGGCTTTTGCCACTGATCTTTGTGTTTGTGTATCCTCAAATGTTGCAAGATGCCGCAGCTTCTTTACCACAACAGGAATAGATCTTGTTGAAGGTCTCATTTGGGATAGTTCAGAGCCCCAAGTTGATCCATATTCATTTTTTCCTAATGCAATTAGGTAAAGGGGATATTCCCGTCTTACAAATCCTAAACCCCTGTTCTGAAAACATCTTTATGATTTCAATTGTTACGTATTAAAATTTCGAACAGTCCGAAGCCGAGTTAAATGATTTAAATTTAGTAGTTAAACTGTACTTTGGATTTAGTATTTGAATATATGCCGATATATTAGTCAATTTACGATATTTGCCAACAAGATTGATACACACCGTCTTCGTGTTTAACACAAATATGTTTTAATATACACACAACAGTACAATTTACAGTAACAGTTATTACAAATAGTTACTACAAACAAAGATTTATAAACAAAAGTTACACAAACTTACAAACAATATAATATCTTCTTTCTAGTTTGGAACTCCCTTGATATCTTATCGAGGGTTTACTATGAACGAATTAATTACGAGTTGATGTAGATACGATCCACCGGGAAGCTAGCTAGCTTTGTCCTTGGCCACACACACTAGGTTTTCTACGGTTGAAGTTAGGTAATGCTTTCGTAAAAATATTAATGTCCGATGAGAATCCACTGAAGTTAGACGATTTGTAATGTTCGAAATTTATAAATATTCCTGGTCAAATATCTTAAGTTTTCCGATTGATAAGCGTTATAAAAATCACAGTTATAGCTTTCGAAGTTTATAGCATACTGATTATTGCGAACTAATGATAGATACTCTCTTGGCGCGGCGCGTTAGTTATATTTATAGGCGTGGGAACGTTTTACAGAAAATTCAGTCTTACGTAACAATACAAGTGTTTACGTGTATA
>NW_013667942.1:0-9954 GCF_000517525.1 Limulus polyphemus
TCCATAAAATAGAGAAATGTAAGCAAGGGCTCCTGAAAGGGAAAAAAAACTATTAATATAAACTAATCCAAAGTTGCCCTGAATCGCAAAAAAGGGCTGCAGGCAGAAAGACAAGAACCCGACAAATATGAAACCTCAATGAACATATGAGATGTAATTCACATACACTACAGAATAATTTCCTAAAACGGATGATGGAGATGAGATGTCAGAGAAAAGATAAGGTGTGAAACTTGATGAGAAGGAACCAGGAACAAAGTCTGGAAGGACAATGTAAGAGATGAATCAGCCAATCAAAACAAAAGCTGAACCCATCAGTTGAAAATGGAGAAAAAGATCTGAACAGAGGATGTTATCTTGGGAAAAAGAAGTGGGAAAGGACACCATGGATGGAAACTGTGCAGGTAATACAACACTAAAGAGCATGTTCAGAATAGAGAAGGCTATCCAGATCAGGAAGAGGATGTGGTGGGAAATGGAATGAAGGGAAAAGCAACAAAAGGAAGACATACCCTCTCATACTGCAGAGATGTGAAGGAGGAAAGAATGATCCAGAAAAGAAGATATGTATGAAGATAAAGAGTACATGAAACATCGATGGCAAAGGCAAACAAATTCAACTGCTGACATCTCCCAGCCAATAGAAGGAAATAAGTTTGAAAGGAAAAATGAAACAAGGAACACGTGAAAAGTGGTTCAACTGGAGGCAAAAAAAGGCGAGGACTACCAGAACATCCCAGTCCAGAAGGGCTGCCCGCCATAGAGAACAGCTAATCTGGAAGGAACAGAACAACAGGGAGAGTGTAGGAGAGAAAATATGATGGTTTCAGGAAAAATGGTAGGTGTGGGAGAAAGATGCAAGATAACCAGAAATCAAGGCAAAAGAAGAACCCCCGATCAAAAAGCCTAGTAAGAATTCCACAATACCAGTAACAGTGGGCTGAACAGCTGCAAGTCCCCGGCCCAGAGACCAATGGCGAAAAATGTTCAATTGATGCAAATAAATTTCCATGGAGGAAAGGCTGATGGAATGGGCCAGAAGAGAAGTTACAAACTGGGAAAATCTGATCTCCGTGCCAATGACTGGATAAAAACCAAGCATGAAGAGGTAGGACAGGAAGAATGGGATGAAGCACCAATGACTGAGTTAGTCAAAGCAGGTAGAGATACAGTGAATGTATAGTGGAGGCGTAAGGTGGAATTGGAGAAGGCGTGGAAATCACCGACAGAGCTGACCAGTAAGGAGCAAGCAGAATGACCTGACATGACAAAGTATGGATAATCTAACTCACCAGGAGAAGAAGTCGAATGGGAGGAAAACATATAGGAAATTATCAGTCTAATCCTGACTGAAATAATCAACAGTCACGATAAGCAGATGAGGGACCGGAGACCAAAACAGAGGGAGTGTGTAGTTGAGGGATGTAGCTAATGCATCATTGTAAGAAATACATCACTGAAGAGACCACTCCATTGTATAGATGCTGTCTAGATGGCAAAGACGATCTACAACATTACAGAAAGCACTCAGAACCTGACATGGCATGATATGGATATCCTGCATGTGGGTCCAGAAAAGAAGATCCAATGTGTGAAAACATAGGGATCCATAACAGGTGCCACCCTGATGATTGAGGTAAGCAACAACAGTGGAATTATTGGGATGAATCATTAGGAAACAAAATCTGGTCCAATGGAGGAAATGAACCAAGGCTAAATGAACCATGAGAAGAGCCAGTATGGAGTTGAGAAGACTTCTTGGCCACAAACCAACACCTAGAAGCTTCCCAGTGATTGATCCCCATCCCTAAAGGAAGCATCTGTAAAAAGAAATTAATCCAGAGGAGGAGGAGGAAGTAGGACACCTGCCGGCATGTGGGGCCTGTCCAACCACCAATGCAGATCTTCAACTGTGGTAGGAGGAAGGGGAATAAGAGCCTGTAAAGAAACCCATGCAAGAGACCATTAGTTGTGAAGAGCTTACTGAAAAGCTCGCATAGGATCCTGACCCAAGATGAGAAGGGTAGTCATGGAAGACCACAACCCCAAAAGCGATAGAACTTCGAGAGTGGTAAGGAATGGAGCAGTAAGAGCGTGGAACTGTAAGCTCCAATGAACACATTTGAATGAGCAAAAACACGAACTACTCGACAAAAACATAGGTAGCTGAATCAAGCCCGAAGGGAATGTGCGGAGCTGAGAAATCACCCATCAGAGGACAAGCCAAAGATATGGTTGTGACAGGCAAGCAAACATTATATGAAATGAAAGAATCATGACAACCATCTGGGTCATCTGGAAGCCTGGGGAAGAAAAAAACCCGCCAGAGGGTGAGACATGACTCAAAGGGAAAATGCAGGAGATGGAGAAAAGTAATGAGATGGGACAATCTATGACAGACTGCCAGCATCAGTTGTCATGGGGACAACCAATAGCCTGGAATAAGACATATTCAAATGCCAGTTGAAACAGAAGGTCTTGAATGGCGTCTGCCCAATATTGACTGGTAAAGGGATCCCAAGGTAGAGAGAAGGAATGGGAATCTGTGAAAAATGAGGAGGGAAAAAGGATTGGAGAACAAGTCCAACTGAGAGAACCTGAATAAAAACTGACCTGAGATGAAATGGACAGTCTGCATGATGGTATGTCCAAACAAACTGATCCGTAGCCCATGGGGGCGAGGAATGCTGGTACCCACAACAACCAAATGGGAAGTGAAATGGACAGCATGAACCCTAATATCCAGGGAAAGGGATAAAACATCACATACCTGAAAAATATAGCCAAAAATGCCATAGTAGGCCTAGCTGATTCTGCAGGTGGGGCAGAGGAAGACATGGCAAAATTTGGTGGTGGAAGAAAGGCTATCAACTCTTCACCAGAACGAACAGGGTCGGATTGTTCATGAGGAAGTGGGGCAACATCAGAAGGTGTTAAGACTCACATAACGTTCAATCTACCGGTGAAAAATCGCTGGTAAATCTCATGTCAAGCTCTTTTTATAAAGTATTCCATTCAAAGTCCTTTTCAGATATGAAATGTAACCAAATTATGTTATATTATTTGTGAATATTTGTAACTCAATAGATGATTAATCCACACATCTGAAGCAACTCTCTGCTAATTCAAAAAAGTGATTACTTAATATTTACATTTTTATTTTCTCATTTCCAAGATACATCCTTTAGTATATCTGTAACTGTAAATGATTACTGCACAAGGTTCATAGACTTTACAAAATACAATTCCAGGGCTTTTTTCATGACAAATTAAGATTTCCAGACCTCTTGAATCCTGTCACACTGGATTAAACATGCATTTTTCTGTCATTTTTGTCTCAGAAGGCATAGGATTAACAATGGCTGACACAAAATATGATCAAACTCAATTATAATAATCAAATATTTTTTCTGTTTGTTTAATGGTTTTAATTAAGCCAATTATTTTATGGGACATTTTCTTTATAGAAAAACTGAAACTTTGGAACTTTACCAAGATCATGAAAGTCTAAGAGCTCATTTTCCATGAACTTGTGCAAACCCTGATGACAAAGGAATCAACCATAATAGTTAAATATTAGTGTTTAACATTTAAATAAAATATAAAAAATATAAAAGTTTACAATTTTCAAATGTACTTGCTACTGCAAGACAAATCTTTGTACCACGAATATAATTTATTAAAACTGGGTGAGTAGTAGAATTTGGTAATTGATTAATCATCGTACTCGATAATTGATTACAATCGACTAACTGCCTATTCCCACATGAAAATTGGTTAGTTGGAATATTCTAAATTATTAATAATAGGGCTGTAATTTTGATTAATTGATTATTTTTGTAAGTCATTATACTAATTGAGTAAAATCAACAATCTCAAATTAATTTGAAATAATAATAATGAGAAACTAAATGGCAATATTTTCATTACTTGAATAGTCAGAATTATCCAAAACATTAATTTTGATTATTTTACAGGATACCGATTGTAGTAATCAATGCTTATATGGATTATTCAATTTAATGGCACAGTTCTACAGTTCACTACCTGCATTCAACATTATCCTTTAATTAATACTGCCAGAGTAGAAAATTTCATTATGTAGTTTTTTTTGGTTAACCAAGAATGTTATGAAATAACTCATCTGGAAATGTCTATATCTAGCTTTAGGTGTAGAAGAAAGCTATTGTTCTTTATGTTACAATTAGTATATACCTTCTCAAACAGTTTGTTATATTTATGGTTAAGAAAAGGTAAAGATTGGAACAAAAGTTAGCAGAGTATAAATACATTAAGAATTTCAAATACCTAAAACTATAATTTTAGTTTTGAAAAAAAAAACATCATTGAGATTTTCTTATACACTACATATGATGCATTCTCCGACCTGTTACAAGAGCACTTCTCATGATGAATATTTCAAAAACTGTATTCTGTTTTAGGATTTTGAATATGTCAAAATGTTCATTTAATCAGACGTCATTCATTTTACCTGAAGTCAGAGCCAATATGAAATGAGTCGTATAAAACGAGTTTATAATACTTACAAGTAACTATTTAAATTTCTAATTTTTACATGTGGTAAACAAATATGAAATTTGAAAGATACTAAAATTAAATAATTTTCTTTTCAACTTTTACCTGTAACATTAACACAATTTACATAAGAAAACTTCTGTTATCTTACACATTAACACTGAGATCTTGAGAGTTACAGCAATAGCGAAAATTTTCAGTGCCACAACAATAAATCTCATCAAAAGTGTCTTCTGGCTGTGGACAATTGAAATACTTGGTATTTCCAAAAATATCTTTTTTGGTACAGGTAAATGATGTAACTGAAAAATAGAAAAAAATAAATATAAATTAGGGTAAAATGTTTTATATACCAGCTAGTTTGACAATTAATAAATACATGTCCTGTACATATTAAATGGTAGTTAAGAACTAAATTTTCTTTATGAACTACTAAACAGACTTTCACTTTTATTCCAAAAACATATGGTTGAGTACACTATATTAAAACAATTTATCGGAACTTCATCAATCATTATAGCCCACGTTACTACATTCAGTCAAACTCTATTTGATGACTGTGTATACTGTCAATAACCCTGACAATTGTGCCCAATGGCACATCACTCTTCCTTGCAGGTTTTTGATCATTTGTACACTTTGTTGGTGTCTGAGGATGTGTGCTTATATAAAGTTGTCCCACCCTTTGATGGCCATTTGAAATGCATATGTGGTAAATCATACCACTCATTTATATAATTGTTTTTACATTATCTGTGTTGTTCTTAGCTGGAATGAATGAAGTATGTAAATTGTGAACTTCTGAATGTTTGGTAGTGATCTGTTGTGGCCAAGGTTGCTCGGTCATGCTCAAGAAGAGACTTTGACTAAGTTGGGAATATTGTAACACTCAGGGTGGGTAGTTAAAAGTACCCGTTTGGGTCGTGGACCCTTAAAGATTAGACAAGGGAAAAGATGAATAGGAGAGTAGGCATACAGAAGAAGGTCGAACAAGTCCTGACTGAACACATCCCCAGCAAGAGCCGAGGGATGAGAAACCAGGGACCAGAAAAGAGGAAATAGGGTTTTGAGACAAATGGCACAAACCTCAAGAAGAGGAGTGCTCAGACAAGAGCACAGCTACTGGAACACAAAAGGTATGAGGGACCACTCCACAGGCAGTATCCTGTCGGGCCTGAAAAGTCAATTCATGACAAGAATCAGAGAACCCAGAATATTACAAGCTTTTAGTTGCATGTTAAAAAATAAAAGAGTGATACTGCATGCCTGCTTCCTGGCAATTGATATTGGACACAACAGCTAGTACGGTTGGATGTATCATCACTAGACATAAAAAAACCAACTTAAGAAAATGAATCTAAGTCAGACATACTGCTTAAAGCTCTAAGAGAGTGATATGAAGGGATGAATCATTTTGAGACCACTGAATGCAAATAACTTGAGAGTTGTAACACACACACACACCCATTCTCATCAGGGAGGCATCAGGAAACAGACTGAAGACAAGAGGAAGGAAGAGGAGCACCCTCTATGATAATGGTATATTAAGTCACCATTTGTAGTCACTGAGTAAGGAAGGAGGAAGGAAAATGGTGGAGGACAAAGGAACTCAAGCTAGCAACAAGCGGTAACACAGAGTCCATTTTAGATGTTGCAAATGAGCACAACTTAAGAGGATACACAAATACAAAGAAGCCCAAGTCCCTAAAAGAGAGAAAAACCTCCCCTACTTTGAGAGAAGATGATAGGGCATGGGAAACTAATCTTTCATGTCCCTTAAGCCTACAATTACAGTTATCCTTGTATTGCGCACGTCACAAGATTTTACTCTGTTACATTTAAAAATTAATTAAGCAATTCTGCTATCAATGTATAACAATGAAATTAGCATTAAAATTTACAATATAGTTCAAAGAAAGGAAATAGAGAAAGGCAAATACAGAGCACAAGAGAGAAAGCAAACCAGTGAGTGTAAGGAAGAACATTGGCATGTAGCTTCAATATATGATCCCAGAGAAACAAGTACTCTAGTAAAATCACACAGGCAGAAGAAAGGAGCCAGATGAAGGCATAAGAGAGAAAATGGATGCAAAAGGACTTGAGTAACAAGGGCATCATGCCCCAACAAACTCAAGCAACAGATCAACCAAATATTAAAGGATAAAGCAGAGGAAGGTAAACATGCCACTATAAAGAAGATAAGTGAACAAGCATCTGCCAAAACACCATCAGAGGAATGGTGGATTACCAAAGAAAGAAGGTAAATAGAAGAAAAATAACGGAAAAGTGTTGAGTGTAAAATGAAAGTGGGAAACTGAAGCCTAAGAAAATACAAATAAATGACAGAGGATCTGATCCCCAAGTCTGAAGAAAAGACTCCAGAGGTTAGGAGTTGAAGAAAGGCAATACAGCATGAAGTTAGGCCTAGTCATATAAAGTAACAAAAGGAAGGGGGATGAGGCCTGTATGCATGCACCAAAGTAGTGGTAAAAATAATTGAATATGGACTAGCATATCTGTATAGAAAGTAAAACACATAAAAGAAAGCTGGGAATAAATTACAAAGAGAAGGAATGAAACATATCTGAGAAACTTTATCCCAAAATTATGAAAAAAGTTTAGGTGGATTCAAAACAGCATGGGTAAAAGATTAAGCAAAAGAAGGTAGCGGGAAAAAAACTGGCAAAATCCTTTCCATCACAACCAAGAAACAGGTGGAAGTATGTCAGGTACAAAATAAGGCACAGGCTGCATGAACTACACCACTACTCTTCACACTAAAGCCATCACTTCTCCCAAAGACAAAGACAAATTTAATGCCAATGTGTAGAAATAAAAGGCCTCAAAATCTGCAATGTTATTTTTAGTTACTTCCACTTAAAAAATACCTATCTATGAAAAGTGCACAAGCAATAAAAAAACACATTGTTACATTGAGAAGCAATGATTATACTCTACAGTACAGAGGGAGTCAGCTGTGCTGAGTGTTTGTCGCATGCTCACTTCCATGCTACAACATAGCTATACCATGTGTAAACACATGTTAAGTGGGAGCCTCAAGGCTGGTGGCAAGCAAAAATTGAGCACACGTTGAGAAAAGCTATCGTGTGAAAAGAGGTAAGGTATAATATCAGAATATTCAAGAACATTCTATATATAAATAATACATTTTGTCACTTTTTACTTCTGGAATATTCTGTATGACATAACAGTAGTTTCTAAAATTTCTTTGAGGGTATATAAACACTTAAACAAATCTTTCTGTATCATTTCATCTGACTCTGTATCGGTATGTCATTGCAAATGGCTATTGCAACAAGAAGACTACACTTTGGCTGCTTGGTTCAGAAGAAACTAAACGAACAAGAAACAAATTACCTTCAAAGCCTTCTTTGCTTTTTTGTTTTTCTATCATCACAAAACATTAAAGAACACATTTCATGAAAACTCAAAGGTTGTGAGAAAGGAGGCTGCAGCATTTTGGAGCAAGTCTCAAATTTCGATTCATCCAGAACATCATGCCATTATCAAAATGAAAAAGCTTTTTGACAAATGGGCAAGGTTAAAGAAAATTTCAAAAAGGAAAACTGAAATACAGGGAATTAATGAAGCAGACCCTGTCAATAAGCTGGATGACTTTTTTGACATCACTTCTATGGATGCCCTGACCCAGATAAAGATCCCAGAAGACAAGGACTTTCTTCTTTCTCAGAGGGAATGAGAACATTGTGGGTGCATGAATTAGGTAGATAAGATTCATTCTGTATAGGAATCATGGGCCGAGAAAAGAAGTGAGGCCAGTATGGACAGGAACCAGCAGATCACAATAGTGATAATGAGGTTGGTGAATACAGTATCAATAACAATGATGAGGATTAAAGAACAATTAGAGAAGCATCACCTAAAACCTAAAAAAAAAAAGAAGGACAAGAAGAAGTGTTATCGCTCCCGATTTAGCAGCAGCTGATTTAGCAGCAGCTATGGGCAGAACCAAGTTGAGTGACAGAAAGCCAACATTTATACTTATTGCCACAACTCACAGCCTTGGTCATAATATACAGGAGCTAACCATCAACCATTCATTGATCAATGATCTTGACCATGTTTCTGTGAAGAAATTGTCAAAAACGTAAAGAAACAGTTCCAGCCAACAGTTTCACTAGTAATTCACTTGGTAACAAGCTCTTTAATGATCTCACAGGGAAATAACAAGTGGATCTTCTGCCAGTGTTCCTGTTTGAAGCAAGAGTAAACCAACTCTTTGGTGTTCCAAAAATGATTTCTATCACTGGAGAGGCTCAAGCTCCGGCTGTGGCAGATTTGATATAAGAATGGGGAGTCATTGATCATGTAAAAGCAGTTTGCTTTGACACAACAGCAAGCAACACTGGTCACAGAAATGGAGCACACGTAGCATTAGAACAAAGATTAAACAAGAACATTGTGTATTTCTCATGCTGGCATCATATGTCAAAACTTTCCCGTGCATGTTTTTCAAAGATTGTATAGGGCTTTCCTCTAGCCCAAATATTGCAATTTCAATTGATTTCAGCAATCTTTGGAATAAAGGGGCCAGTACAGTTATGAAACTGTAGCTGACCATGATGAAGTAGCAGAAGCTATAGAGAAAGTTAAGGACAGTGTTACTGAGTTTGGTGCTAGACTACTTCAGGTCAGCCAACCTAGAAATAATTATTGGGAGTTCTTGAACTTATTAATTGAAATTTAACCTTATGCCACGAGCAGGGTGAAGGAGGATTGTCTAATCTTCGAGCACCCTTGATTAGTAATTATTTCTTAGGAGATAATTATTTTTAAATCAAAATAACTGCCAAGAACAACAACAGTAGTTGTACGTACAAATCGCACAAGGTTATCATTCTAAATACTGAATCATATTTTTATTATGAACTAAATATAAAATTACGCTAAATTATTGAACTTAAAACTGCTGATTTAAATGCAAAAGAATATAAAAATCACAAACTCTTTCAGTCCAAAGTGCTAAGCCTAATTCATGTAAAGACCATGCACTCGCCACTCGACAGATCTTAACCTTAACATTCGTGGATCAACATCTTTCCTAAAAATATATCTATTTTGAATTTTTTCAATATAATGATTAATATAAATAGATATGTGATACACCATGACTTAAGCTACTATAGAAAAATAATAAAAGTCACATACATTCCAAGCAGTTTTTTACAGAAGCAAGTTTTCTAAGGCTTATAAAAAAGTACTATTGACCAATACTAAATACAATCTCTACATAAAATGGCAGTTACTATAATAAGCACCACCCACATTCACACTGTAAAAACCATGATGAACAATGTTTCATCATGTGCTTTGCTTATCATCCTATGATTTGTCAAATGTGAGATACAGCGATTGGAATAACATGGTACTGAAATT
>NW_013667942.1:10881-14163 GCF_000517525.1 Limulus polyphemus
AGGATTGGCTAAAAGTTTTACAACTGAAGTTTATCATGCCCAGATGAGAAAACAGACTAGAAAAAAGTTTAAATACCAATCATAGATGGTAGGACCAGTGCTAAAGTGTAAGGAAAAAATTTTTTTTAAAATTTTCTACAAAATTTTTTTCTTAGAAGGCAATTATTTAGAGTCTCAAATGTATTTTTAGATTTTTTTTATCCAATTTCTCTTCAAACTTCATTAAGTAATACAATTTAATACAAATAACTGAATCTTATGCTACTATTTACAAAAATAAAATCTGAAATCCGATAAAAGATAAGTTCTCTATAATTTTTTCAATGCAGAAATGTGATTTTGCCCTCACAATAATACAAAATGGCCATGGCAGGTAACAGGTTAAGGCTTAATAAAGGTAATTTGTTGATGTTTGATTTTTTGTTTAAATATGGTTTTCATTTTTTAATAAATATACTATGGTTTTATTGTGTTTCAACATATATAAATATACTATGGTTTTATTGTGTTTCAACATATATAAATATACTATGGTTTTATTGTGTTTCAACATATATAAATATACTATGGTTTTATTGTGTTTCAACATATATAAATATACTATGGTTTTATTGTGTTTCAACATATATAAATATACTATGGTTTTATTGTGTTTCAACATATATAAATATACTATGGTTTTATTGTGTTTCAACATTTATAAATATACTATGGTTTTATTGTGTTTCAATATTTATAAATATGAGTTTTTCTTATTATGTTCATCAAATAAAATAAAATTGTCATCAAATCGGATAAGTTTACTGTTTAGTGAGCATGGTAGAAATTGCAAGATATTCTGAAGACTCAAATCTTCATTGAATATCAATGTACATACATAAATTATTTAAGTGGATATTTAATTATTTGTAATTGTACATGTAACATTTGTTAATTAAAAACATTATTATCCCTTATTGTAAGGGTAATACAATTTCTTCATTATTTAATTATCAATTGATTTGATTTATAAAAGATCAATGTGAAATTATTGCATATTTTAAAAACAAACAATGGTGATTACATAGCGGTATTTAGTTGACATTAGCGATTTATCCACCACATAAGAAATATCAACAGCACTTGCAAGAATTTTTTTTTTTACAAAAAAATGCTTTTTGCAAATGCATAAATGGCCACTTTCAGAGGAGGTCTATCACATAAAATCAAAGGCAATTTGAAAATTACTTTAAAAAAAAGTAAAATAAAATAGGAAATGAATATTGTTTTTCGATTTGTTTGTATGAGTTGTATAATGTGCTAATCAATTAGCAAATAACACTAATTACCCAGCTCTATTTTTGACCTGGTAACAAAGCATCCCTTTGGATGGAGAATAGACTTCTGTACAGTTATCAGGGAAAATTGACATTTGGAATAATATAGTCTTGGTTAACATAGCAAAAATGTGTTCCCTCAAATACAAACATATTCCACTTCCTATGTAATACTAATAGTACAACTTATTACATTTATTTACAAATTCATCATTTCTCAATATAACCAAGTATCAACTTCCCTTTAAATTATTTTTCTGTGACATAAATACATATATCTTTCATATAAGATATTCTGTACTTGATAAAATATATACGTACATAATATTTTGTAATCGTTACCAAACTAGAAATTATTTTGCATCAAAACAAACATACGTCTTTCTCTAAGCAAAACTGACAATAATATTAAGAAGTACAAAAGGGTCACATGCTTTGCAGGTGATTGACATTGATAAGATCCCAAGTTAGTGAAATATCATAGGTTAAGCCTATCCAAGGATCCGCGACACATTAAAAAAACTAACAAATTTTGTAAATACTTTATAGTTACACATAAACATATATTAATTTTGTTCCCCAAGAAACATATTAGTTTTCAGCTTCTCAATTTTACTTTGTATTCTTAAAAACTACAAGTTAGTATAACTTATAGAAAGATAAGCTACACCTATTCCACTCAGTTACAATTCTTCCTTCCATTTTATTTTTAATTATAACTCATTAAAACTGCTAACGTTGCGGTAATGATATCCTAATAGTAACAAGTTAGTGAGATTTAAACTAAAGTCCATACCTGGTAATGTGTATTACATTTACAATTACAGCGTTTTGATAAATATATTTTTATCACAAAAAAACAACAACGTATATATTTAACACTAAAAGTAAAACTACGATCGGTAGGATCTGGTTCTAAACTTTAATCTCTTCAGTATTTTAACTTCCATCATACTACTTAGTACTAGAAGAACTTTCACCGGAACTAGAAGCTAGAACTTAGAAGAACCTAAAAAGTAAAATCTGAATCTTACCCATGTTTATATGGTTAACAGCGACAAATACGAACAGAAAGGTTAATACACACTTCATGTTTGAAAATACTGTTAAGATAAGCCTCGTTGGCAAAAGTCAATGTATAATTAGTTTTCCGAAACCTGAAAAATATATACCATTCAATACAATATGTTGCATAAGCTTCGAACAATCTCTTAATACCTAGTAAAACTAAAAGGTATTGCGTATCGTAACGCCCAACTTTATAATAGTGACGTACGTAAATTTCCCCATTACTTCATAAGTCAGGTGACATGGGCATTGCTACTTGCCGCGGTTTTATTTATGAATCATCAATTAAATTTAATTTGGGCTATGTGTGTGACATAGTGAATAAGGTACTAAACTGTAGATATCAGTATCCATGACTGCTTGAAAAAATAAAAAAATCACGCTCCGCCAGTTGAGACCATTGGTACAATACTAAGGATGACAACTAACTTCTAGAGGGAGCTGCTAATCATGATGATGATGATGTAATAATCAAGAAGGTTCATGTGGTAGTTGGAAGTAGCAGGAGTACACCATAAGTGCAATAACACAGGCCTGCGAATTTAAACTTCATAAAAGTTGTTTTGATTTTAATAACGGATTTTCCTTAATTCAGCTACGCATATTTCGAAAAAATATTATTATTTTTTATCATGTGAGGATTTTTTACAAATCGGGAACAGAAGAAAACCTCTGACTTAGATCAAATTTACCACAAATATAACAGAATATTATTACGACAGCGGAAGTCACGCAACGCTGAGAGCATGCGCGCTGGAGTTTCTCGAAGAATCATGAATTTTCCTGACAACTCTAGTTTGTTCCAGACGCCCTCTTTTTTAGATATAAGCCCGGCAAATAAAGTCAGCGAAAAAGATGGTATTGCATAGATAGATAGATATAGAGATAGATAATTGAG
>NW_013667942.1:15047-33486 GCF_000517525.1 Limulus polyphemus
CGGTGCAATATTGAAAATAGCTTGAATTCTTCATAACCTCTGAATAGTGGGTGACCCAACGGGTCACGAGTGGTCTAGTAAATAATAAAACTTCATTAGCTGTGCAAATTACAGTTCTATATGTTTATTTATTTTTATTTTTTTTTTGCAAAGGGAACCAATTTAAATCTACAGTCACCAACAAGTCATAAAAAATATTTCAAGATAAAAAAAATCTAACCAATGTATAATGTGGAATTATGAAACTGACAGTTCTCAGTATTGACAGAGGTAACTTGGGGAGAAATGCCTAATGAGAGAGGCACGTCATTATGTCCACTAGTGAAGACAGAGAAATTGGAAAATCTGGATTTCCTTTCTTGCTACGAAGTTTAAGACGTTCTAATGGGTCTGAATATAATCTTAAGAAAAGTTAGCTCTTGGAAAGAATAGCCATGGTGTCTTTTTTGGGAAATTTGTCTAGAATCCATCTTGTTATGCTATTTACAGATAAGTTATCCATTAGCAGGGAAAGTCAGTTTCACGTTCATTGTTTCTATTTTTTCTTTTTTGTGTGTGATGATGAAATAAGCGTGCTACTTTCGTTTAAAAGTGAAATAATTGTAACTAATATTTCTTTATTTTGGTAGAGTTTGACTTATTTATGTTACAAATAAATTCTTAGAACTTCTCACTATTACAGTTTTTTTATTAAGTGTTAGATATACAATAGCGTTTCATTTAAATTTAAAACGAGAGTTATAATTTAGATAGTTATAAAGCACGGGTGTTAAATTTGGTATTTTTAGAAGCGATAATTTATCGTAGGTTTGTTTGTATAACTGTATACAAATCATATGTTGTGTAGTTCAATAGTTGATGATTGTTATATTGTTGTATTATGTTACTAAAACCCTCTAAGTTTTTCTGGTTGTTTCATTGAGTATTGTTACATCATAACGTCTCGTAGTTGGTAGAAAGTTCTAGACCTTAGTCAGACAAAAGATATATATATATACGCGACCAAGTTAGTAAAAGTAAGTTAAATTGGTGAAAGCGAAAGTAAAAATGAAGTTCGACTGTATGAGTTTAACAGTAACGGCCAGTCCCTAGAGTGAATTTTACAGCTTGCACTATAATAACAGAGATAGAGACGAAGAAGAATATGTCTTATCAAAGGGTGTTCTAAAGTAATTGCACCCGCCTATGTAGACTTTGATGAAAAGGAGACATTTATTTAAAATTTTGGATACAAGTGTGGTATCTAGCAGGTATAGTGGTAATTTTTGTGTTGTAATAACAGAGTAGAGGAGAATAATTTGTCTTGATAAAGGATGTTCTAAAGTAATTGAAACCGCCTGTGTGGACCTTGACGAAAAAGAGACAATTATTTAAAACTCTGGATACAACTGTGATAACCAATAGTACAACAAATTTTTGTACATACATTTGAATTGTTTTGAATATATTATTTTAAACTAAGTGAATTGTGTGCTGTCCATTTATTGTTGAAATTTATAGCCAACAAGTCACAGACACCTACTGTAAATAATAAGCTCCTATAAAAACTTGACAATAACTAATTACTTGGCCTATTTGGATATCATAGATTAAATTAAAACTTTGGTGTCATGACCAAAAATGTTTTTGTGGAGTTGACAAAGATGGAATTCTATTTTTTCTATTTGCACTATCTATGTTCCAAACTAAGACTTTTTGTCAAAGATATAAAATATTATGTACACATTCTCAATATATTCTCATGATTAGAGGGTTAAGGTGCAGCCAGGCTACTGGTTTGGCTTGTTTTTCCAGGGCTACCTCCAGCTTGTAGGAGTAGATGACCTCCAGTTCTGGTGATCATAGTAAAGAGCCATCGGGGTGCCCTAAAACTAAGTAGAGGTAGTCTCTATAAGAATCCAAATTCATCACCAACCAGCATAGCTAAATCTCTTAACTGATTAGAGTTGTCAGTGATCAGATGATGGCTTAAGATGCTTTTGGAGGATGAAGTGTATTAAGAGGAATTACCTTTTCGTTGGATAAGCAAGCATCACACTAAAAGATTGGTGACCAATGATGTGATTAAAAACATTACACAACTTCACTTATGCTGGTCCAATTAAAAATATGATAACCAGTCCATGTATTGATTCGAATAACTGGTTTATTAGCCATTTGTACAAAATATTTATTTTCCTAAACTATACCAAAAAAGGACCTTACACATTTCTTAGGCTACACAATCAAGTTGTTTTTCTCAAACAGTACTCTTGATTGACTCACTGAAGAGACTATAATACTCTGAAAGGCTTCACTTACCGTGGTATATATCTAATTCTTAATCAAAACTGGTTTCAAAATCCAAAATTGAAGATCTGCTTTCATAAGACTTCACCAGATGACATTGATGCACGCAGTTTCAATCAGGCCGTTTTTACTAAATGATACTAATGCATACAGTTTACAAGAGATATTTTTCCAAGTTACACTAATGCTTACAGTTTATATCATATATTTTTTAACTAAACGATTGTTTGTTTGTTTGAATTTCGCGCAAAGCTACACGAGGGCTATCTGCGCTAGCCGTCCCCAATTTAGCAGTGTAAGACTAGAAGGAAGGCAGCTAGTCATCACCACCCACCGCCAACTCTTGGGCTACTCTTTTACCAACGAATAGTGTGATTGACCGACACATTATAACCCCCCCCCACGGCTGAAAGGGCGAACATGTTTGGTGTGACGGGTATTTGAACCCGCAACCCTCAGATTGCGAGGGAAGCACCCTAACAACCTGGCAACTAAACGATACTGAATACATACAGTGCTCTTGCACCAAAATCACTTACAAGACAAATAATTATAATACAAATTTTTTGAACAAACGATAATATAATTGTTTCTTTTGTTTGTTTTATAGTAAAGCTATATAAAGCTATCTGCTGTGTCTACCATGGAGCATCGAGGCCTGGATTTTAGCACTGAAGGTCATAAACTTATCGCTGACCCACTAAGGAGCAATAATTTAATTCAGATACATGTAAAAACGAAAGATTATTTTGATTGCTCCCTGCCTAAGTTTCAAATGACCTGGTTAAATTAGAAAGACATAAATGAAAAAAAAACACAATATATGTTATTAACATATTCATTCATTCATTCACTCCTAACCCAACTGATGAGATTCTCTTTGCTTTTGAGTAGAGTTTCTTTGAAGCTATTGCACTTTATCTCTGGGTAAGCCTGAAGTGTCTGCAGGTGTTGTTGATCAATGGACACTGTCTTCATCAGGCTCATCTAGAATGCTAACTCGTTCACCCCTTCCATAGCCTCCAGTGTTTACCTATACTACCTACATAGCTAATTCACATGGACCGTCATCAAACTCTTTTGGTATCTACCGTTTATCCAGTATGTGACATCTAGAAGCTGCTGTATGATTTCATAAGGACCTTGCAAGTCACTCTGCAGCCTTAGAGACTTCCCTCTCATCCTACGATTGTTATGAAACCATACAATGTCTTGACATCATAGTACTGTTTCATTGGCTCTCCGGCTAAGCTGGGTTTCTTTCTTACGTGTTGGTGTACCTCTGCCAGCCTGTAGATTAATCAAAAAGGCAGTACTATTATCTGGCAAGTCTGCATTCAGTGGTCTCCCAGTTACCAAATCCACTGGTAGTCAAAGTTCTCATTCCATAACCATCATGGTGGGTATATGGTCTGTAGCTTCATGCACCAGAAGTCCTGTAAGCCATGACTAATTCTGGTAATTTGAGATCCCAACTGGGATTATTTTTCACTAAATTGATAAGTTGTCTGCTTATTGTCTGGGTGAAATGTTCTACCTTTCCTTCTAATTGTGGGTATAATTAAATTGTCCTTGATTTCTTTATTTCCACTAATTCATAGCCAACACTTTTGCCACTTTGGCTGCATCTTGATTTGAGATTGCATAAGCTTCTGGCAACTTTGTAAAATAATTTATAGCCAATAGGATATACTTATTTTCAATATCAGTTTTTAGAAATTACCCCATAATGTCATTTGCAGTCTTTTCATTGATTCTCCAGCCTGGTATAGCTTGAGGGTTACTTTCCTTTGTTTAGATAGTCCCACTTTCACAGCAAATACTTTACATGCTTAACATCGTTCCTCAACATCTCACCACTCCAGAAGAACCTTTCCCAAAGTCGACCAAGTGTTTTCTTTATAATTAGACGTCCACCTGAAATGACATCATATGATTCTTGCAAAACAGCTGCTCATATTTACTTGAAATGACTGTTTGCCCCATTTGTGTTTTCTCATATTCTTTGCAGCAAACCAGACTGTAGATCCAACATGTTTCTCTGAGCCCAGCATGATGTGGTCTCAGGGCTAATGGAAGATATCTTCTCCCATGTTGGTTTTTTCTGGCGAATGCTACATGTCTATGATAATGGACTTCATATCTGGATCCTTTCTCTGTTGTTGGAGTAATTCAGTATCTGGATTATTCTTTCTTGAAGCAGCAGCTTGCCTACACTTCTGAAACTGTTTTTTCTTCTCACAAGGCATGTGCAGCAATATCTTGTTTAGTGCAAAGGATGTGTTCCTGGAGATCATTGCGCTATTTAAAATTGTGTTAAACAAAATTATTATATAATATATGGCATAGGGATTGGTGCAATCTAGAAGAAATTGATCCCTAATGGAACATATAATAATTAGTTTTACTGTTAATACACATAAATTAAAAAAATATTAAATTAAAATCAAATAAAGTACATAAACGTAATTATGATACTAAGTAATATCTAGTGTCAGAGCTTAATATCAGAGCTTCCGTAATTGTATAATTCACCTGCTGCCATCGCTCCTACTGCACTCTTGCTCTTCCAATCTAAGAGTAGTGGAAGACAGAGAGGAGCTGGATGATCGACCTGGCTGTTTTCATCATTCTTTGAAGATGTAGAGGCAGATTTCTTCTTGAACAAGTCTACAAGGGTTGTCTGGCATTCCCTTGAACTCTTGTTGATGATAAACTTCATTATAGGAAGACAGGAAACCATAAACAGCCCACATTATGTTGCAGCTATCCTCAAAACCTGGATGGTTCTCAGAGAGGGCATCCAGTAACTCTGTGAATCTGTGAAGTTTCTGCTAAAAATTTGCTTTTGAGAATTCTCTCTGGTTGAGTTTCATTTGTGCTCTCTTCTCTGGTTTGTTGTTTAGCCATTTCCTCCAACTCTTCATTTGTTAAATCCTCCTTTGATAGTCAAGTAGCTCCTCCACATTCTCTTCATCAACTTCATGCAGTCCTACTTGGTTGTCTATCTTGGTGATTGCTCTCGTTATCACTGTCATTTCCTTCTCAGCAAAACTATTGCAATCATTGATGATCTCAGCCCATACCTTCTGCCAAACACCATTCATACAATTGGCTGTAACTTCCTTCCATGCCTCTTTGATGTTGTCAATTGCCGCCATGATATTATATGACTTTCCAAATTCCCTC
Source organism: Limulus polyphemus (assembly GCF_000517525.1). Taxonomy (NCBI): domain Eukaryota; kingdom Metazoa; phylum Arthropoda; class Merostomata; order Xiphosura; family Limulidae; genus Limulus; species Limulus polyphemus. The sequence continues at coordinate 20,526 of NW_013667942.1, forward strand.
TTCTTCTCCATATTTTCCATCAGCAGCCTCGACTAGCTGACTGAACATGCACTTCAGATAATACACCTTAAAAATTTCATTAGTGCCTTGTTCCAATGGCTAAAGCAGGGAGGTGGTGTTGGGTGGAAGGAAGACAATTTGAACAAGTAGTGGAGTCTCGAGATTTGCAAGGTTTTGTGGGAGAGCATTGTAAAGAAGTCACAATGCTTTTGGTTCAAATCCTTTATCCTCACAATAGGATTTGACACTGGGGCAAAATGATTTATGAACCAATCACTGTAAACATCCTGTGTCACCTAGACCTTCCTATATGACCTCCATATCACAGATTGGTGCACTTTAGAGAAAACCTTCATAGCTCTAGGTCTTTCAGAGTGATAAACAATATAATGGAGGGAAGCTAGATAACTGGCTTAAGTGAATGCTGATTAGCTGCTAACGTCAATGCACGCTGATTGACTAGAGGATAGAAGGGAATTGTATTATTTTTTAATTTGATTTTTTTGTAACAAATTTGAAAGAAATGTCTTCAGGACCAATTGCATTATATCAAGTTTGCATTAAATGAAATTGCATTAATTAAGGTATTACTGTACTCTTTGACTAAGAGTGTATGTTTTAACGTAAACATTGTCTGCATGGTATTCATTCTGGTAATGATACTGATCCAGCTTTCCAATACATCTGGCTAATATTTAGTCAGGCCTTTTAAGGCTAAGTCAGTGTAAAGAAGTATGTTCTGTCCAAATCAAGAATGGTTGTCCATACAAATAATGGCGAATATTATATAAAGCACTCATCACAGGCAACAGTTTTTCTGGTAACAAAATAAGTACATTCATGCTTGCTTAATGTTCTGCTGTAATGTGCTATCACTTTCTCTTGTCCTTGTTAACTTTGTGATAACACATATCCTAATTCATAATTACTGGCATCTGTAGCCAGTATGAAAGGTTGGTCTGAATATGGAAATGCTAAGACAGGTTTGAAGTTAGAGCCTTTTTAAGCTGTTGAAAAGCTGCTTCACGAGCTTTATTGCAAATGAAGGGTTGTCCATCCTTTTTTTAGATAGTGAAAAGGTAGGCTAAGTTTGCAAAACTCGGAATATACCTTCAGTAGTTGAGTCACGTTGTCAGGTCGTGGTCAATTGTCAATTCAAGCTATCTTTTCAGGATCTGTCTGCACACCACCTTCACGAACAATAGGTCATTAATATTTCCCCTCTTTCTAAAATAGTCTTAACATATTGGGAGTTAATTTGAGGTGAGTTTTGTGTAACCAGCAGAAGATTTTCTGAAATTTTTATACTTCACTTTGGAAGGTATTTCCAAAGATAATGAAATAATTAAGGTACGCCATGGTGGTTTTCAAATGTAGATAATCCAATATGAGTTTTATGAGTCATTCAAATGTTGCTGGAGCATTGCAGAGACCAAAAAGCATCACCTTGAACTGCCACAATCCTTCACACGAAACTGCCTTTTTCTCATTATCATCTAACATTTTCAAATGATAGTAGCCCAAGTATAGCTCTAAGGAAGAAAACCACTTGGCGCTCACCAGAGGATTGTTAATCCTTGGAAGAGTGTATGTATCCTTCATTTTCATTCCATTAATATTATGGTAATCAATACAAAATTGGGTGGACCCGTCTTTCTTTCTTGCCAGTCCAACATTGGAAGACCTTGAAATATATGACCTCTCAATAGGTCCTAAACAATCTTTTCAGCTTTCTTTCTTTTTTTCAAGTGAGGTGGTCTTGGTGTTTGCTTAATAGGGTGTTTGTTGCCAGTATCAATTTGATGTTCTGTAATATATATATATATATACTGCCAGATCAATTGGTCCTTTGGAGAAAATATCTGCACTGGCTGAAGTAGATGTTTCAATTATTGCTGCTCTGTTAATGACGTGTATATGTCTTCAGTCATACAAAACCCTGCAATTGCACTGGAAGGTCTTTAGTTAATTTATTGTCTGGGCTGATCGATACTTCTGTTGCTCTGGTGAGGGGCCCACAATCTCTACCAGTTTACATTGTCCAATTCCTTTCATATCCTTCAACTTCTGAGTATTATTTGAGAACGTTGCCATAACTATAGGAAAACATAATTTGTTGGATGGCACTAAAGTATTTCCAACCAATACTCCATCTGGTTCTCCACAAGTGCAGATTCCTTAAATCCTGGACCAGTGCTGTCACAACACATTATCATCCAGACTTAGGAAAAATAATCTCAGCTCTATTTACTCTTCTCTTAGCTCTCAAAATAGATTCTTCTAGCTTTAACAACCACATTGGAAACTTCTTCGCATACATTTCATTTTTAATAAGAAAATTGAGTACTAAGAGAGATTTATCTTATATTTCTGTAGTATAGACTTTCTGCATACCTACACAATTGTACACTTTATCCTCTCCAGGAACAATCAATGTCATTGAGTGTTAAGCTATTCTACTCAATTTCTCTTCAGAGTCTTGGAATTATCTCAGACCCAGGAGTCCTGATTGTAGCAATGCCCAATTTTATCCAGTATGTACAGTCATCTGACACTTGGTTCCATCGACCTCTCCTGCCACCTGTATGCAGGTATGTAGGAAGAAGTCTCTCTCTCTCCATTTTTCATAGGTGTGGCTCGTCTAACACTGGCTGATCTGGGCTCACAAGATCAGTCCTAAATAGTTTGACTGTTGCTGCCTTCTCTTAGGACTATCTATCCTCTTCTTGGATAAAATGCATTATTCTAATGACCTCTTTCGCCACAGTTATAACACTTAACATTTTCTCACTTTTAATTGTATCTTCCACTTTTCCTTTTTAGATGATTGGCTAAGTTTCCTTCTCTTTGACTGAAATCCATCTTTTACATAACTTTGTTAACCTGTTCGCCACTTTTCATGTTTTGTTTTTCAAATCATCTACACTTTATTCCATGATTTCTACGTTTTAGCTTGTCTTGCTGTAAGATACTTCGTGGTGTCATCATTACCACCCCATTTTGTTGACTAAAAATAAAATATTATTTTATTTGTTCACAACAATGCATTTTCCAGATACTTGTGACTGAGCAGAACAGTTAGATGAAATAAATATGACAATAATGAGACATTTTGCTGAGCAAGAGATACTTATTCACTGAGATGTAGGAGTATTGAGTTAGATAGATGTTTTTGACGTTTTGGGCACCTTTGTTGTTGCTTTGAAACTATTGGTGGCTTTGTAAAACAAACTAGTTCAACACCATTCACAGTTACTGCCAAGGAGAACCCATACTGTTTCTTGAAACATTTAAGGTAATTAATTTCATAGAATGGCTGGATTGATGATGATTTTGGATAGTCCAATGCTCAATGGTGCAGAGTATTTGAATAAGGAACAACTCAATGACAAAAAGTCAAGGATTAGTTGAATCAAAGTTTTCATGTAGTGGAGAATTGAGCTATAAACATGGTAGGTTAAAACCTTATAAGTGTCAATTCCATGAGAACTTAAATAAATTATCTGCAGTATGTACATTAAAAGGCTAATACCATTTAGATTTTAGTAGGTAATGAGGAATTCTGCCTAAATAAAATTGTTAAATGCTACTGAGCACATTTATGTGCTACTAGGTCCCAGGAACATCTCACTGATGACAGAAGTAATTTTTATGGGAACATGACTTGTGGTGGTCTTCTTGAAAACGTAACTGGAGAAGAAGAAGCTGACAACAGTAGCTATTTCGGTTGAATTCCACTAAACCTTGTTTCTGTGGTGTTATAATAATGCAACCACATTGGTTACCAGGGAAGAGCAAGTGATATCTTGGTATTTTTCCATGTCAACACTGCAATTGCAATAGTATAGCCCTAAAAGATCAGCACATTCAACAAAAGGGAGGGATAAAGCTTTTACTTTAATTATGACTACTTGTAAAATGGAGAAGAAACTATGCATATTCTGCTCATCAACAGGAGAAACAGCAGGTTTTCTGCCGAATTGTCAGTCAAGAGCACTTTGACTTTCACTGCTTCAACTAATTTAAACTAGTGGAGCCTGTTTTCAATATAGTGTCATAGTTGAAAGAGCTACTAATTTCTTCTTTGCGTGACTAGTGTAGAAAGCAACTATATTCTGATTTTTTTATATTTTCGTGTAACTATTCTGCATATAGTTACCAAATACCTGATAAATTGGGTGCATGAATGTTATGAACTTGCATTAATCCTCTAAGTTAGATAAAGGTTACATACTACAACTCTTCATAGTCATGGTCAGTAGCTTATATGATCACGTCTAGTGATTAATTTGTTATTAATGTTTTTTACTAGGTGCTAATTGCTACTAATTATGCCCTACATTTTGGCTGCTAATTTGCTGACATCTTCAAGGAAGTCTTGAGAAAGACTGCCCATTTTAATCACAAACACATTTCTTCTCAGGGCTTCACTTAACATAAACATTATTCTGTCAGATGGTACCAAACTACAGGAGTGGAGAAGTGTGTCTATGACTATAGTTGTCTCTGATCTGTATTCAAGCACTAGTATTTTAAAGCTGAACCAAATACAAAAATAGTCAGTTGATTTCACTTGTGCAAACAGGGAAACTAAAGTCCAGTGGCAAATCCATCCAATGCCAACCAGAATGAATGTTAGAACTGTGTACTGCATGTATCCACGTTGAGAAGCCCAGTGACTCAGCAGTAAGTTTTAAATCTTATAATGTTAAAAATTGTGCTTCAATACCCGTAGTAAACAGAGCACAAATAGTCCATTTTGTAGCTCTATGCTTAACGAGAAACATACAAACAATGTTGAGAAAGGAGGTAGTGATACCGCAGAATGTATGAGTGATGCTCAGACCAGTGCATTTTTTCTATATGGAAAGCAAGCTGCACTAGCTGAAACACGTATCTGTCCAAGTGATGGCAGTTTTCTGTTGCTGATTTGTAATTACGCATATTTGACTATTCAGCTTCTTATTTAGAGGTTCATTGAGACTAAGCAAAGTAGAAGAAGTTAGAAGAAGCAGCAAAGCAAGGGTAGATTCTCTTGTACTGAGCAAATACGTCGGAAGTCATTGGTTAATGATTGTGGATTCTATATAATATCAAAAAATCAATGTGTTGTTGATTTAATATGCCCATGGATATTTAAGTCAAACAACAGTAAATCACCACCATGTATGAATGATAAACTGACTGCCGTGCAAGTTTCCCTGCAGCACTAGGGGTCTAATCAATGCTGATATATAGTAGATGTTAAAAGATGGAATAATGCAGCTTTCACTGCTAACTTCCAGGAAGAAAAAGAGTACACCAGGGTGTTGTGTTCGTTTTAAATGGGTGGAAATAACGATTATCTTTAATGTCTAACCACTCCAATAAACAGATAAATGTTAGGACACACGAAAAGTGTTTGTTGGTTCAGCAGTTTAAACCAAGCTTCCAGGTACTGGCATATCAAGCTGGATGACGAAAACAGATCCAACACTGCTTTCAGTACTCGAAATGACCTATATGAAACCTGCATCATGTTATTTGTTGTAATGTACCTGCCACTTTTTAAGTGGCTAATGGAGCTTACAGTAAGAGGGCTTACTGATGGGACAGATAATTGACCTATGTCAGTGATTTCTTGTGTTTGTCGACATGTTTCAGTCTGCTGCTGAAAACCTGGACACAGTTTTTAGTACATAAAAAATGTAGCCTTAAAATTGAAGCCAGGTAGAATTTCTCAGTCACATAGAGAGAAAGTACAAAGTCTCAATGAACCTTGCAAATACTGTAGTGGTCAGCTGTTGGTCCCAACCCACGACTAAAGAAGACTGATTCTTAGACTTTGCATTTTATTATCAATAATGTATGGCTAATTTCTCTAAGACTGTTGCAATATTATCTACTCTAGCTAAAGCAAGGTGCATTTTATGTTGACTGAATACTTTTACATTTTAGTTACTAAAAATTATTTCATTATAACCTCTAGTCGTATGATACCTCAAACAAAGTTGTCCATTTCTGTGGGATACTGATGCAAAAGATAATTATAGAAATGAAATGGTATCGTCGAAATGCATGACAGAGTAGAAAGTGTAACTGTGTGTATAATAACAGCTCCTGCTGTTGTATATTTGTTAAACATTACTGACACTACGTGTATGATAGAAAGCTTACCATATGTATGGATCATGTGTCATGGTTATGTTTTATGAAAATCAAAAATCCAGAATGTATATGACTATGCATTTGAATCAGGATGTTCCAAGACTATAGGGGATGAGCATGTTATCCCAAAACGATTTCGAATATGAAAGTCAGCAAGCCACGTCACAACCACAGCTGAAGTAAAGTCGCAATGGAATTGCATGTTTCAAAACTACATTTTGAAATTGTCATTTTATAGGTAGTATGATGCCACTGAATATTGATCACTTTTGTGAGAGGGTATGTAACAGTTCTTTCTATTCAAGATGGCCTGGCATGGCCAGGTAGTTTGGGTGCTCGGGTCGCAATCTGCGGGTCGCGGGTTCGAATCTCCGTCACACCAAACATGCTCGCCCTTTCAGGCGTGGGGGGCGTTATAATGTGACGGTCAATCCCACTATTCGTTAGTAAAAGAGTAGCCCAAAAGTTGGTTGTGGGTGGTGATGACTAGTTGCCTTTCCTCTAGTCTTACACTGCTAAATTAGGGATGGCTAGCACAGATAGCCCTTGTGTAGCTTTGCGCGAAATTCAAATCAAACAAACAATCTATTCAAGATATTCATACATGCAGATCATGAAGATGTGTTTTTATATGAGATTTAGAATTTCCAATATGGAGATATGCCTTGTACTTGATGATATTGGAAAGCAAAGAAATGTGAATTAACTTAAAGAATACAAATCATTCAGAAAAAAGAATTGCAGAAAGCAATTTCCAACTCATAGCAAAGAAAGTGTGATGTCTTGTAACATATTAGAAACCGTGAACACAAAGGTCATTAGTAAAAGCCATCTATATGCCCCAGGAAACAATACACAACATAATGAAGAAGGATATCTGTCTCGAAAAGAAACACAAGTCGCATTTACACAAGCTACTTCCACAACATATTCATTCAACCGTTGCATACCTCAAGCAGCTGGAGAATAAAATGGATATTCATGCCAATCCACATAAAGACATAGTAATCAGTTCCTCAGATGCAATGCTTATGGATTTATGGGTGCTGAGGAAACTTCGTCCTCATACACTATATGGATTATTGAAAGCCTGAAGGGAGTAGTGGTGTGCTTTGTTTATGAAAGCCTTATGCCAGAGCCTCTTCCAATACTATTTGTAAAAAGCACAACTGTCAAACAGCATAACTGAACGTAGCGACATGGACTGTAATGATGTGGTGTGGATCCAAAATCATTTTAATATAATGTATTGACCTGAAATTAGAGCTGAAAACTGATTTGGAAGATCGCACTAAAAAAATTGCAATCCAAAATAAATTTAAAACCAAGGTTATCCACTGATCTCTTATGAGTCGATCCGTACTGATAACTCTACTCTTTCGTCTAGTTTCATTGAAATACTAAACAGTCCTGTAGTTTCCTTCCAACACATTTCTCCAAATAACTCTCTTTCAAAGTTTTTTCAGCTGATGTTGAAACCATAATCAACAAATATCACAAAATAAACCTAACCTGTAACCCTGTAGAACTAAATTCTAAATCCATTAAAACTATAACAACATAATTTTCTTAAAAGTAAATATAGATAACTCCATTGTAATCACGAATCGTTCTGATTATGTCACGAAAATGAACGAAATCTTCCATGACAGGACCCATTTCACCTTATTGAACACAAACATAACACCAGTATGAGAACGGAAAATATGTACCTTTCTACTCCAGCTAAAGAACTAGAGCTTTTTTCAAATGATCTATATAACATTCTCAGACCAATTGCTTCAAAACTCCCCATATTTATGATCTTCCCGAAATTCACAAATCTAGTTTTCTACAATCCATTGTCTTTGCCAATGGAGCATTTAATTTCAAGTTAGGCAAATATATAGCTTGGCTGTTTTCTCCTTATGTTAGTCGTGCCTTATCATTTGTCGAAAATTCAGAAAAAAATTCACAAAGCTAAAACATTTCTACTCACTCATTGTTATAGTCAGTTTTACTGTGAAAGCTTGTTCGCTCAAGTAACTGTTTCTGAAGCAATGAATGTACCGTTGATTATTGCATAAGCGATCCTTCTCCTAGACCTTCATTTTCTTGTGAAATTCTGACAAATTGTCTTCATTTCCCCATTTCCTTATTTATGACCAGATTGAAAGATTAAGCAGGGGAAATGCTATTGCTCCAGTTCTCACAAACATATTTATGATCAAAATTGAAGATCAAGCTATTTCCATGTCCCTTCATCCTATAATCTTCTGGGTAAGATATGCTGATGGTATTTTTACTGGCTTCAATATATTCAATCGAACCTCAACAAATTAAAAACAGAATTAAGAATCCAACATAATTTTCCTTTAGAATCCGTTAACAAAGTCTTCTCTAAACTTAATACAAAATTTCAAGTGAAGTCACAGCACAAGTCAAGTAATAATAAATGTCCTATTTATTGTACAAGTGTTTTTTATCTCAAAAGTGTTACATTCACCTAGAAAGTTTGGGGAAAAAATGTAAAACAAATCTCAAATTAATTTGTCTTTAAAATTTGTGTTTCTTCTTGGCAGGAAAATAGAGCAACTTCTATAAAAAAATATCAAGATTCTGTTGCTACTGGTTCCGTGTATCAAATAAACTGTGAACAATGCAATGAATTTTACATTGGAGAAACCCATAAACAAGTTCCTACCCGTGTTAAAGAACATAACTACCCCTTCCATGTTTATGAGCATATCCCCACACGTGGTCATTCATTTCAACCTAATAATGATGAAATTCTCAATCGAAAAAATTATAAACAGCAAAACCACAACAACAAAAAAAAAGGGATGGTGATAAAAGTTCCAAGTCCAATAACGGCATATGACGTAAGAAAGGAATTCGTCGTAAATTGACTTTCAACTGTATTTGAAGTTTGTAAACACTTGGATTAACTAATCTTCCACAATTTTTCTTTTGACATAATTTCTAGTTTTATATTGTTACGACAGCGGAAGTCACGTGACGCTGGTAACACGTCATGACTTTCTAGAAGGATCATGACTGTTCTTAGCAACTCTAGTGCTTGCCAGACGCCCTCTATTTTTGAATATATAAGACCGGCAAGAAGTGACGAGATAGATAATTGCAGACAGGCAGAGATAGAGACGGACAATTGAGTCAAACGCGGTAGTGACCGTAAGTAAAGTGCGTGAATCATTGTGAATTATAGAGTATGTTTAAGCTAAAGTGACTGTGGAAATTAAGTGTATTGCAAAGATAATATATATTTCCAACTGATTCACGATTTTGTTTGTTTTATGCTACGTACTTTAAATGCAAAGATTTCTGGCAAGATCAATCAGATGGTAATGGTGGATGATGGGGTTATTGTTAGATCAGTCCTTGGCTGCCATATATTATGCTTATTATTATTGTAGATATGTGGCAAAACAAAAACTCCTTTCTAAATTTGGATCCTACAAAGATAGTGATGATATGCTTGTTCATGATTTTATTGGAAAATGTTTTCATGTAAATAGACACGTCTTTTTATGTAGATCAGACTGCAAAATCTTTAATGCGAGAAAATTAATAAATTATTAGGTTTATTATGGTTTGTTATGAATTTCGGGTAAAGCTACATGAGGGCTATCTGCGCTAGCCATCCCTAATTTAGCAGTGAATAACTAGAGGGAAGGCAGCTAGTCATCACCACCCACCACCAACTCTTGGGCTACTTTTTACCAACGAATAGTGGGATTGACCCGTTTCCAAATGGGAAATCTGTAGTCAGTTTGTGGTCAACTTCTCCAAGATCATCTCTCTGTTATAGGATCTTACTAAGGCAGAGATGCATTTCTAATGAATAAAGAAATGTGAGCAAGCATCCCAGTCTTTGAAGTGTGCTTTAGTAGAAGGCTCAGTACTGGCATATGAATAACAGGATTGTGAATTCCTGTTAGACACTGATGCCAGTGATAGTGGAATTGGGGCAGTGTTATTGTAGTTGGAGTATAACATGTAATCATGTATGCTAGTCATAGGCTCATGGCTTCTGAATGCAGGTACTGTATGACAAAGAAAGAACTGCTCACAGGCATTAACTTACTATGCATTGTTGAATTGGTTTATGAACTTTAGTAACCCCAAAGAGACGATAGCGTGTTAAATAATAGTGTTGCAGGCCAATAACATGGAAATGCAGATGGATTGTTTCACCAGACAGTGAGATTTATCCATTCCTTGAATGTCTAGATCCTGGACACTATGTGGGAATTGATACAGTTTCTGTTATAACAGTGACAAGCCACATAGTAGGATATTCCACTAGTAGATGGATGTTGTGATAATGCTTTGGGAGCTCTGGTAAGAGCAACTGAAGGACTTAGATCTAGCATGGGTGCTCTCTGCATTGCAGAAAGGTAAAGAACATCAAGCTCACATTGAGGAATGTAACATGGGTGCATGTAACCAATGCCATTTGTAAGAGATTTTACAAATGTACGAGGGTTTGCTATATCATTGTTATCAACCATTGAGTAGCGGTTGATAACAGCCTGTGTTACAGGTACTGGTCCCCAGGTATCACCGGCCCACTCCCAGGGACAGAATAAGGTAATATGTATATACTTGTGGAAATTGACTACTTTACAGACTGGACTGAGGCTGAGCAAAACATCTGCACATTCCGTAGCTGATGCATGGGTGGAGTGATGGATAACTTGTTTTAGAAAACCTGAAGTAATCCACGTGGATCAGGGAGCTAGCTTTAACAGCTAACTGTTCTCTGAGTTGTGAACAGTGCTGGGTGTGTTGAAGAAATCCATTTCAGCTTATCACCCCAATATGATAGTTTAGTGTAAATGGTGATATGGGCTGTCAATCATATGTTTGCTGAAAAGACTGGGATAAATATTTACTGTCATGATGATGTACCACACAACTGAATAGAAATCTTCAGGTTTCTCTCTAAATATGTTAGTATTGTTTCCAGGACATGCAAAGTATGGTCTTCCACTTAGAGTGGATGTCCCACAGTGTACTCATCAATATGTAGGTGAATAACGTCTGTATTAATTGACATACACATGGTTGCACGTCAAAAGTTATGAAAACCCGCCTTGTAACAGAAGAGGTGCCACGATTAGACACTGAAGTGAAGAATATGTCAGTGTGGAGACTGGCTGTGGCATTGTTATGTTCCAATAGTATGGAAGCCTCTTGGCTCCAGCTGGATAGGATCTCATACTGTGATCCGACAAGATGGTCCATTAACATATGAGTTACAGCAATAGAGAGGTGCATGAAAGCATGCAGTACATGTTCATCAGCTGTATCCATGTTTGACTAATTAGCCTCTGATGAACTGGCTTGATCAAGATTCAGAAGAGGAGGTAGTTTTCTTGAAAGAAGATGAAGCCACTGTTTTATGCAAGTCAGCCCTGTAGATGAAGAGGAAAGAGCTGGGAGTACTTATTCGGCTGTTCAGGATGAGACAGATGAGTTAGTGCTAGATCTAGAGGTGAGATTCAGCTCAGACAGTCCATGGAACTGCCAACTACAACCTCAGAATAGATATTGCAGGTAATAAACCAAATAACTGATCATTAAGACAATCATTAGGTTGAGAATTTGATGAGTGACAGAAACTGCGAATTCTTACTTTCCAGCTGTCAAATGGTGTTCACAATACGTTGTATACAATTCTGGTGGGATTTTCATTTGATTAGCATGAAGCTAGGATGACTGGTGCTAGTAGCTGTGACACCTAGTGAATAAACAGTTGTCGGAGTTTCGTATATAAGTGGGACGGGATTCTTCTGCAATAGGTGTCTGTGACTTGTTGGCGATAAATTTGAAGAATAAATAAACAGCACACAATCTACTTGTATTAAAATAATATACAGGAATCCCTCGATTAGTGCGGTTAATGTGTTTATTAAAAGAGCCGCACTAATCGAATATAATAACTTATAGGAAATTATGTAATTCGTACCTCAGTTTTCATTCTCATTCACAATTAATTTCTATTTTGCGTATTTTTTAATCAAAGTATAGATATATAAGAAAATACAAAACAAATGCAATGAATTAAAATTTATTGATCTGATTTTTTTATAGAAACTTATTTAGAGTGGCTTGTCGCATCGTATTCTTCTGTTCTTTATATCATTGGCGGTACTGAGAAATTGCCTCATCAATTTTTCTGCAAATCTGAAGGCTTCTGTCTTCATCAGGGTCTGTTTCTAAACATTTTCCCTTAAATTCTTCAATTACCGTGAAAAGTTCTTCTAATTCCTTCTTCGTCATCTTCTTATGCTGGCGGGTAGGTAAGATTTCTTCATATTCATCAATGTCTTCATATGCTCTCTGAGTGTCCAAATTTATAAGATCCTTATTGGTTAGTTCTTTTGAATGAGCTTCTAGCAATTCTTGCATATTTTCATCGTCAATTTCAGCGAAGCCAAGTTTTTTTCCAATATGATTAATCTCTTTAATGACCTCTTCTGTATCTTTTGAAAAGCCTGTGACGTCCTGTGCACAGTGTGGAAGAACTGTCTTCCAAACACCTTGCATATTTTTAACTGAAATTTCATTCCATGCTTGATGGATATTATCAATAGCATTCTTAATATTCAATTTCTTCCAAAATTGAACCAGTGTCATAGAATTCTTTTCAGATGTTGCTTGAATCGCTTGCTTGAAAGTCTTTTTCAGGTAGTATGCTTTAAAGGTCGCGATAACGGCCTGCTCCATTGGTTGCAATAAAGAGGTAGTGTTTGCAGGCAAAAATGTCACTTGGATATTTTTGCACATTGAATCGAGACCAAAAGGATGG